>NC_090266.1:389369093-389672123 GCF_040414725.1 Anabrus simplex | reverse complement strand
GTGGTATACTGTATGTTACCTATTAATGTAGGAGAAATGATGTAAATATACAATGAGTCCGAACATGAAATGCAAGAAATGTGTTTGCATCAATGGCTACACGGCACTCCAATATCCGCAGGCTATCGCATTGAACATCCGTCTTCTTGGTATGTTAAGGCCCTCCATGCGTTGTTTGTGATTCGGGTTATTGTTTGTTTCAACAGTGAATCGATTAGTCCTATCACTTATTCTTGATACTGCTTACAGTTTATTAAACTTTTTCAGCCTTTTCTTAGAGTGTACGATCTGAAAAAGAAAAGCAAATCATTGACGAAGTTTTGTTTTGTATGATAATAATAATACCGGGCGAGTTGGCCGTGCTGTTAGGGGCACGCGGCTGTGGGCTTGCATCCGGGAGACAGTGGGTTCGAATCCCACTGTCGACAGCCCTGAAGATGATTATCCGTGGTTTCCCATTTTCACACCAGGCAAATGCTGGGGTTGTGCATTAATTAAGGCCACGACAACTTCCTTCCAACTCCTAGGCCTATCCCATCGTCGCCATAAGACCTATCTGTGTCGGTGGGACGTAAAGCAACTAGCAAAAAATAATAATAATATTTTAACACCCAGTCAACAATCGTAAATTTTCTCTCAAGATTTCTAGTCGCACTTAGACAGCCACGAGTATTCTTTATATTAGACTGGGCTTAATGTGTATCGTAGGTTTAACGTATTTGCCAGCCATTCAAACTGAATCACGACTTTCTAAATAAATTCTACCCCAGGTGATTCATTATTACTATTTGTCCAACTTAACTTGTCTAACTTCCGTGGGGGAGATCGTGGGTTCGAATCCAACCATCGGCAGCACTGAAGACGGTTTCACTTCGTCTGCCATTTTGCATGCCAGGCCTCGGCCACTACCTTCTCAATCCTAGTCCTTCCCCATCCTTGCAACACCGAAAACCTTAGATGTGTTCGTGCAACGTTACAGCATTAGAAACAAAATTTAATAAAAGGCAGTTTCACATCAAAACTCATTAGCTGAATTCGTAAATATACGTATATGTAACTATGTTATACAAAATTATATTCAAATGTTAATGAGTTATCGCAGGAATCTTCATTAAACTTACACACCGGGCTGAATTGCTCAAAAGGTTGAGGCGCTGGCCTTTTGACACCAACGTGGCAGGTTCGATCCTAGCTCAGTCCGGTGGTATATGAAGGCACTCAAATACGTCAGCCTCGTGTGAGTAGATTTACTGTCACGTAAAGGAAATCCTACGGGACTCAATTCCGGCACTTCAGGGTCTCCAAAAACCGGAAAAATAGTCAGTGAGACGTAAGCCAATTACATTATTATTATTATTATTATTATTATTATTATTATTATTATTATTATTATTATTATTATTATTATTATTATTATTATTATTATTATTATTATTATTTTGCTAGTGATTTTACGTCGCACCGACACAGATAGGTCATATGGTGACGATAGGATAGGAAAAGCTAGGAGTTGGAAGGAAGCGGCCGTGGCATTAATTAAGGTACAGCCCCGGCATTTGCGTGGTGTGAAAATAGGAAACCACCGAAAAACATCCTCAAGGCTGCCGACAGTGGGATTCGAACCCACTGTCTCTCGGATGCAAGCTCACAGCCGCCCACCACTCTCCGCACGGTATTATTATTATTATTAGTAGTAGTAGTAGTAGTATTGTTACGGGGATACCGTGGTAGACAGAGGTTAAAGAAAGTGGGGGCATGATGGGTCTATCAACGACAATTAAATAAAATCAGAGTTATATTTATTTTTGGCTTTTTTTTTATTGATGCTAAATTTCAACAAATAAAAGTCGCTCAGCGACGGAACAATATTTCAGGTACAGAACTAGCTCGTTAGCGTATATACAAGTTTGGATAACTAAAAAAAATCAACAAAATTGCCCATTAACAATATGAGCTTAAAGCTCCCAATATTACAAATATTTCTTGAGCACTATTGCTCCATTCTCTCAATAGTCAAGGAGACAAGTCTCCCAATTTCATTTACAGAGTATTCACAATGTAAAATCTCCCAATAGCACCTTTTGCTCCACAAGGTTACCACCTTCCAAAAGGCATCATTCAAAATTTACACTAACACCTCTACAGGAATAGAAAGAGCATCTGTGCTCTACGAATTTATCTAGGAGTCTGCGCTCCGAATCTTATACCCTAACTGCCTTCTCAAGGCAACCTTCAACTTTTACATTTATTACCAGATCATCTTTGCTCAATAAAATTAACACCATCCAGGCCTATCGAGGCACTACCTACATTTTACCATTCAAACAGTATCCACTGTCTTAAACACCCCACAGTCTAACCTCTTAACATAAATGATTGAATTTTACAGGAGTATCGAATACCCATTCTACCGGGCTTTTGTGCGAGAAACAAAAACACAGGTTAAAGTTACCGGCCGGAAAATCAAAATGATGCGGAGGCGGACACTTGCACTCCTTGTAATTTGCACCAAAAGATTAAAAACCTATTTGGGCTTCATGCCCGAATTTACAGAGGCTAAGCATATACTACTGAGGTGACTATCTGGAAAAAGTTTAAGTTACAAAAGCTATAGACAGAAAACGGTTACAAGTTCATAGTCACCTCGAAGTCAAGTTGACAGGGAACTCGACAGGGTGTCACACTCTATATTCCCGAATTTTAGCTAAGTGCTTTCCGGCTTGTTTAAAATTTACATTAGAAGTAGAAATTTACATTTTATAAGATTGGAATTTTAAGGTTACATTATTTAAGATAGGAAACCTTCCACTCGAGCTAGCTTTCAGAGGCTATCACATAGTTATTAAATGGTTGCCATTACCTTAATCTACTGGAATATTCGATGAAGGCTGGCTCGAAAAGGTACCAGCTTTTATACCCGAAAGGGAGGTTCTAGAGAGTTCTGGGCCAAGGCCCACACCTCCAAATTTTATTGGATATTAAAAAAAGTACAAGACGAATCCTATTGGCTAAGAAATAAATACAAACAGGTTTCTATTGGTCGATATTTGAAGTTCGCGGACAGAGATATAATTGCTCCAAACTGTAATACACCAAGAACAAAGCATAATCAACATTGTTTAGGATACCTCAAAATTAATTTAGGATTTTAATAGTTTCTCTTCACACTAGAGGGCATAAAATGCGTTTTCTTGTAGAGACGTTTGTAGAGAAAAGTACAAACTTCTTGCGCTAGTAGTTGCGACCTTCTTATATCAGATGGCATTCTTCAAGGCGCTTCATTTGATTGAACGGGGCGAGTGTACCTCGCGGTAAAATTATTAATAATATTATTATTATTATTATTATTATTATTATTATTATTATTATTATTATTATTATTATTATTATTATTATTCCCCTGTGAACCATGTGAGCTTGCTGCCCGTGGGAAGGCTTGCGCGTCCAAATGAAGCAGATAGCCGGGCCGAAGATGCAATTATATCGGATGGGTAACTGTCGAGAGACCGGACTAACGAATGGTTCATCGAAAGGGGGGTAGCAGGCTTTCGGAAGTTACAAGGGTGGTAATCTAATTCAGGGTCTCTCAAACGCCCAAAATCTGACGTGTGCAAATCGAGGCGCAGAGACTCCGTGCACAGTGCATCGGTCCGACTCGGCTCCACTCGGCTTGACTCGGATGGTGTAGTGTGCTGAGAGCGACGAAGCGTTCGCTGATAGACGGCTTGTTTATCAGTGAAACAGATAAGCGCAAGACAACAACATAATAATCGAACAACCTGTTTCGAAGAAAGCAAAGACTTCCGAAAATCCTTTTCAATCGAAATGGAAACTTTCGTATTTTTGTCAGTCGTGACGATAAAGTCGAATTCTTAATCCGTGGGACAATAATTACGTGATAAGTTATTCAAAAAGATCTATTTTTCCAATACAAATGTTTTGCTCAAATTCTACGAGAATTCGTCGAAGGATGATTTTCCTAAGCTGAAACGAGAAGCAGCTAAGATTATTTCTATGTTTGGTTCCACATGCATATGTGAAAGGTATTTTTTCCTATTTTGACTTGTATGAAAACTTTATTGCGTGCGAGTAGGCCTATTTCTGATTGTGATGTAAAGAAGGCTCTCAGAATTGCTGTCAGCCGGTCCCTTGTTCCAGGCATAACAGGTATCATTGCAACGATAAAGGGAAAGAAGAGCTACAGAAGATAAATTGTCTGCTCAAACCAAACTGAAAGAGTGCTTTAACACCGATAACATTGTCCCATACAACTGTGTCACCGCTCACCGCACATAAACATTTCGCAGTGAGGGGAGAATCAGCGGGAAAGGTGGAGAAGGCGAAGACAGGCCGAACGGGCGAGACAGGTGTAGGGGACGTGGAGTGGGGGGTTGCACTCTGGTCAACCTAGTGAGGTCGTCTCTTGCACCTTGCGCCGTGCAGTGCACGGGCGCATGCACTCTGAGAGGCCCTGGTCTAGATGATTGACTGGTATGGCCTCGCAATAATACTCAACATTGCTTAGCTCTGTTGATACGGCTGAACGGCTGAAGCAACGGAAAACTACAAGCGTAACTCCCGAAGACATGCAGCTCTCACTGTAAGAATGATGTACTGATGATAGCTTCGACCCGAGTAAAATATTCCGGGGGTAAAATAGTACCCCATTCGTATCTCCGGGTGGGGACTACACGACAGAAGGCAATCATCAGGAAGATGGATACTAACATTTTGCGAATCGGAGCGTGGAATGTTAGAAGTTTGAATCGTTGTGGTAGGTTAGAGAATCTGAAAAGGGAGATGGATAGACTAAAGTTAGATGTAGTTGGTATAAGTGAAGTACGTTGGCAGGAAGAACAGGATTTTTGGTCAGACAGCTACAGAGTTATCAACACAAAATCAATAGGGGAAATGCAGGAGTTGATTTTTATCATGAATAAGAAAATAGGGTAGCAGGTAAGCTTCTACGAACAGCATAGTGAAAAAATTATTGTTGTAATGATAGACACCAAACCGACTACAATAGTGCAGGTCTATATGTTCAGCGGATGATGAGAACATCGAAAGAATATATGAAGAGATCGAAGACTGAATACAGTATATACAAGGTGGCGAGAATCTAATTGTGATAGGAGACCGGAATGCTGTGGTAGGCCATAGGAAGTAAAGGTAATGCAGTAGGAGAATTCGGATTGGAATAAAGGAATGAAAGAGGAAGTCGGCTGGTTGAATTCTGCACCAATAATTATTTAGTCCTTGCTAGTACTTGGTTCAAACACCACAAAACGGCTGTATACTAGACGAGACCTGGATACACTGGAAGGTATCAAATAGACTTCATTATGATTAGGCAGAGATTCAGAAACCAGGTGTTGGATTGCAAAACTTTCCCAGCAGCAGACGTGGACTCTGACCACAACTTATTGGTCATAAAACTCCACCTGAAGGTGAAGAAATTGAAGAAAGAAACACCGAGATGGTATCTAGACAGTTTGAAAGGAAAGAATGTGAAAGAGTGTTTCAAGGAACATGTTGCACAAGGACTATATGGAAAGGCTCGAACTAACACAATAGATGAAGAATTGACAGTCATGAAAAATGAGGTCAGTAGGGCTGCTGAAGAGATGTTAGGAAGAAAGGAAAGATCAACTAAGAATAAACGGATAACTCAAGAGATACTAGACCTGATCTATGAACGACGAAAGTACAAGAATGCAAAATATGAAGAGGTCAGAAAACAATACAGGCGATTAAAGAATGAAGTGAATAGGAAGTGCAGGGCAGTTAAGGAAGAATGACTGAAGGAGAAGTGCAAGCATGGTGAAAGTTGCATGGTCCTAGGAAAAGTAGATGCTGCTTACAGGAAAATCAAGTAAACTTTGGAGAAAGGGAAACTAGAAGTATAAATATTAAGAGCACAAATAAAAAATAGCTTCTAGGGAAAGAAGACAAGGCAGAAAGATGGCAAGAACCTATCCAACAGTTGTATCAAGGTAAGGACGTAGATGATATGGTTGTGGAACAAGAAGAGGCTGTTGATGTTGATGAAACTGGAGGCCCAAGTTTGATGTCAGAATTGGATAGAGCTTTGAGAGACCTAAATAGGGGCAAAGCACCTGGAATTAATAGCATTCGCTCTGAATTACTGACTGTTTTAGGAGAAACCAGCGTAGCGAGGTTATTCCACTTAGTGTGCAAGATTTAAGAGACAGGAGAGGTGCCATCCGATTTTCGGCATAATTTTGTTATAAATATTGCCAAGAAAGCCGGTGTTGACAAGCGTGAAAGCTACCGCGCCATTAGTTTGGTATCTCACGCATGCAAAATTTTAACACGTATTATTTACAGAAGAACGGAAAGACAAGTTGAAACTGAGTTAGGAGATCAGAAGAAATGTAGGAGCTCGTGAAGCAATCCTGACTTTACGTCTTATCTTAGAGGATCAAATTAAGAAGGGCAAGCCCACATACAAGGCGTTCGTAGATGTAGAAAAGGCATTTGATAATGTTGATTGGACCAAGCTATTTGAGATTCTGAAGGTGATCGGGATAAGGTACAGGGAAAGAAGAATTATCTACAATCTATATAAAAATCAGTCTGCAGTGATAAGAATCGAAGGCTATGAAAAAGAAGCATCAATCCAGACGGGGGTGAAGCAAGGCTGCAGGGGGAGGGGGGGCTTCCAATGTTTATATAGAACAGGCAGTGAAGGAAATCAAAGAAGAATTTGGAAAGGGAATCATAATCCAAGGAGAGGAAATTCTAAAAAAACTGAGATTTGCCGATGTTATTGTTATTTCATCTGAAGTTGCTGAGTGGTATGGACGGAGTCTTGAGTGAGGAGTACAACTTTCCCTTCTAAAATTTTAACAATATAGAAACCTCCACGTGGCAGTATTAATCCTTTCGAGTATTAAAAGAGAATATCCCATACTACTTATCTTCACAACTCAATTTCCTATCCTCTTTCCACCAGCATAACACACGCTCCGGCAGTACACTTGCTATCCCTCTCAGCAGGTCAGCAGCATTTAGCCGTTCCTTTGTTGTAAATGGAGCTAGAATATGGAATTCTCTCCCCCACAACATTAGAGCTATAAATTCCTTAAATTCCTTCAAGTTGTCTTGCCGTGAGCATCTCCTCGATGTGTGCCGCCAAGCTGAATGAATCTGGTAGAGTGAATGTGTGTATGAATGTACGTTTACTTTGCTTATGATATTTTGTGTCATTCAACCTTTAATTTGTAAAGATTGTTTTAAGACATGACTAAGAATATTTATAGAGTTTATGTTATTTTGTTTCATACTTTGTTTCTAGTTTGTAATGGTAGTGTTAAGATAAGATTATGAATATTGCTCTCAGATGTACATTGTTAATGAAGTGTGGTTAAGTGTAAGAGAGGACTATGAGTCGTAACTTCGCCACTACAAATAAAGGCAAATATAATATATAATAAACGGAGTTAAAAGTAAAAAAAAATAACATAAATAAGTCCAAAACAAATGTAATGGAGTGCAGTCGTACGAAGTCAGGTGATGCACGAAATATTATATTAAGAAATTAAGTCTTAAAGGAAGTGGATGAATATTGTTACCCAGGGAGTAAGGTAACTAAGGATGGCAGAAGTAAGGAGGACATACATGCAGGCTAACACAACCAAGGCAGGCCTTTCTTAAGAAAATAAATTTGTTCACTTCGAATATTGATACAGGAATTAGAAAGATGTTTTTGAAAACTTTCGTTTTGAGCGTGGCATTGTATGGAAGTGAAACATGGACGATAACTCGCTCAGAAAGAAAGAGAATAGAAGATTTTGAAATGCGGTGTTACAGGAGAATGCTGAAAGTGAGATAGATCGAATCACGAATGAAGAAGTACTGAAACGAATTGGTGAGAGGAGATCGTTATGGCTAAATTTGACATGAAGAATAGATTTGAATTATAGGACACGTCTTAAGACACCCAGGACTTGTGCAGTTGGTTTTTGAGGAAAGTGTAGGGGGTAAGAACGGTAGGAGTAGAAAAAGGTATGAATATGACAAGCAGATTCTAGCAGATGTAGGATGCAGCAGTTATACGGAAATGGAAAATTTAGCGCAGGATAGGGTGACATGAAGAGGTGCATCAAACCAGTCTATGGACTGATGACTCAAAAAAACATTATTTTATTATTAATATTTTTCTTATTGTTATTATTATTACTATCAATATATACGGAAAATGAGAAGAACTTCCTTTCATTAAAATCTGCTGTAAAGCTGCTTATTTTGAAATGTGTAATGTGAGGTTAGGAGTTAAAATCTTAATTTGCAGGCTATCTTTAGGATAATAATAGACCTCTCATAACGTCAGCCGAGGTTCAATCTCCTTGATTGCCTATAATATTTCATGATGAACTTTTTCTTATTTGATCGCTGATGTAACTAGTGGTAACCTATTAAGAAGTGATGATAAGAAACTGCTTACACTACCCAATTAGTGAACCGTAGGTTAAAGACTTGTGCTCATCCTTAACCTATTTTTCATGTACATTGATTTCAAACTATTCTCTCCCTTTAACAGAAAAATGTGAGAGAGGAGGTGGCACACAAAAGATTACTGTCATTCATCTTCTCTTTATAGAGAGATCCGACGGCCAAAGAAAGACATAGCGTTCTTGCACAATTGGCTTCATAATACGAAGAGAAAAAGCAAGGGAAGCGATTTGTGGGAAGGACGTGCTTGTAGAAACGGCATGGAGTAAAGAGATGATAAGATGGGATTTGGAGTTCGTTAATGGAAGATAAAATGGTGAGCGCAAAGGAATCAAAGGTATTGTTAAGAAGATTTTATTCCAGAAAGGACGAGTGGCAACTAAATCGCTTAACCAGAGAGAAAGACATTTTCTCAGAGGGTCTGGAGGTATAAAAGCTCTTTCCAGCGGTTTTACCTCAACATTTTTGAAGCTTAAATATTATTAAAAGGAAATTAATAGACCTAAGTGTAAATTTATTCGGCAATGAAGTGCTAGCTTCTTCTTAGACGAAGGTTTCGTTCGATTAAATTTGCGATGCAATACATCGCAGAAAATCTAGGAAATATTTAAATAGACAAGTTATATGTACAAGTGTATTCTGTAAGAAGGAAGTCAGTCCCAGACGAAACTATCTTTACATCGGTCTGTTTTCAGACCAACTTTGCTTTACGGCAGCGAAAGCTGGGTGGGCTCAGGATATCTTATTCATAAGTTAGAAGTAACAGGCATGAAAGTAGCAAGAATGATTGCTGGTACAAACAGGTGGGAACAATGGCAGGAGGATACTCGGAATGAGGAGATAAAGGCTAATTTAGGAATGAACTCGATGGATGGAGCTGTACGCATAAACCGGCTTCAGTGGTGGGGTAATGTGAGACGAATGGAGGAGGATAGGTTACCTAGGAGAATAATGGACTCTGTTATGGAGGGTAAGAGAAGTAGAGGTAGAACAAGACGACGATGGTTAGACTCAGTTTCTAACGATTTAAAGATAAGAGGTATAGAACTAAATGAGGCCACAACACTAGTTGCAAATCGAGGATTGTGGCGACGTTTAGTAAATGCACAGAGGTTTGCAGACCGAACGCTGAAAGGCATAATAGCCTATAATGATAATGTATGTATGTATGTATGTATGTATGTATGTATGTATGTATGTATGTATGTATGTATGTATGTATGTATGTATGTATGTATGTACAAGTGACAACGGAAAATACATTAATAGAACATGCAAACACATCAACAGAGAACTCGAAAACACTTAATCGATTGAATTTGTGAGAAGTACATTCCCCAACTAGCATCACTGTTTCTTGGTGTTGTTTCATTACTTCTCCTTCTGCTACCTTTCTTGTGGGTATGAAATTTGCCACACATGTGGATTTGGACTTGATTTATGAGCGGATGCTCTTCCTGACGCCGACGCTATGTAGAGGAATGTATTTACTATTACGTGTTTCTGTGGTGGTTGGTTATGAGATGCGTTATGTGAATACGACGAGTGTGTTGGGAAACAACCAGCTCTGAGTCAGAGGAATTAACCAAGTGATATTAAAATCACCATCATTGACGGGAATCGAACCCGGGACACTATGAAACGTAGGTCCAAACGTTGACCATTCAGCCAGGGAGTCTTACGTGTTTTCTCCATTTTTCCTATATCGTAATTCCCTCCTGCAAATTACCATGCTGGATGAGACATTCTACCTGCGAGAAACGAGGGTGGAATTATGTTCACAACACTACTAACGTAATGCACAGTTCTTATCCTTTTCCTGAAGAAAATTCAACTTTATCACCACTATCAATCTCTTCTGAAGACTTCGAGCGACTGAAAATGGACTCCTCGGTCTATTCACACACGTTTTCACTGGAAGATGATGATGATGACATAAAAATGTTCCTCTTGAGATCTGGACCATGTTCTATTTTTTACTTTTCCAGCTTGATATTCTCAGGTGTATCAGTAGCAATCATATATTTGTCCTATTTCCAGTGGCGGTTGGACTTTTGTGGGAGCATTTTCACCAAAAACATCCATTTTCCCTTATAGAAGTCCAAATCCTGAACATTTAAACATGACTCATGTTTGTCAATTATCAGGAGTACAGGGCTCTCCTCAGTGAACCGCACACTGAATTTACAAACATTAGAAGAATTTTATATTTTTTTTCTGATGTCATCCAGCTCTGTACTCGCAATAGCCCAAGAGCACCGGACATCATCCAGTTCTCATCGAAGCATACGCACGGAAAAATTCACAATGGTTGCAGTGAATTGCCATGCACGCAGATTATCCCTGCAAGCGTAACAAGCTTTCTACGCTACCGAAATATTAAATAACCCACTTCTTTCCACTCATTCTAATCAATTAATTCTTCTGTACAAGGAACTGTAGTCTCTCCAGATTCATCTAGATTGAAGATTTGACCCGGACGGAAACCGCCACTTTTCAGTACACATTCGAAAGTGTAAGTAAAGGTTAGGCTATATTTTCCTAAAAGCTGAAATTCAGTCGTGGCCAAACCCATCATTTCTCATCTTTATTAGACGATACATGTAAACCATTCTTTTAGGCGTTTATATATGCCAATTTTCTTGTCAATTTTTGAGTTAATTCATAAAATATAATTGAACACTTTGAATAGTACTCACTAAGCAACTTCTCCATTGTGTCAGAATGACTTATGTATCTCCGAAGTTTGTGCCCTACATATGTCCACACTCTTTGGCGTTTTACAAGAAGTATCTATAATACCAAGACTTCTTCATCCCATGCTGAGCTCCCGCAAAACGCAATGGCCCCTCTCTGTATTACATCTTCTACTGCAGCTTTAGGTGTTCTTCAAAATTGTTCTTTTTTAATTGGCTTTACGTCACACCGACACAGATAGATCTTATGGAGATGTTAAGATAGGAAATGGCTAGGTGTGGGAAGGAAGCGGCCGTGGCCTCAATAAAGGAACAGCCCGAGCAATTTCCTGGTGTGAAAATGGGAGTCCACGAAAAAACATCTTCAGGGCTGCCGGCAGTGGGGTTCGAACCCACCATCTCCCGAATACAAGCTTACATCTGCGCGCCCCTAACTGCATGTCCAACTCGCTCGGTAATATTGTTCTTTTTCTATCGTATTTCCATGCCTTTCCAGTAAGTTAGAACCTCTATAAATTAAATAAACAATACTGAGGCCTAATTATTATACTGTATATATTTAAGAGCCGGCCCCGTGGTGTAGGGGTAGCGTGCCTACCTCTTACCCGGAGGCACCGGGTTCGATTCCCGGCCAGGACAGGGATTTTTACCTGGACCTGAGGGCTGGTTCGAGGTCCACTCAGCCTACGTGATTAGAATTGAGGAGCTATCTGACGGTGAGATAGCGGCCCCGGTCTAGAAAGCCAACAATAACGGCCGAGAGGATTCGTCGTGCTGACCACACGACACCTCATAATCTGCAGGCCTTCGGGCTGAGCAGCGGTCGCTTGGTAGGCCAAGGCCCTTCAAGGGCTGTAGTGCCATGGAGTTTGTTTTTTTTATATATATATTTAAGACAGCAAACAAAACCAGAAGAGCACATAGGTCACCTGCCTAAACTACCCTCAAATCTGTCGATTGTAATACCGCATGACAATCGTAAACCATAAAAAAACTACAGTGTTTTTCTCACTATGAATCGTTTGATGTTTACGCAGCATTAATTAATGCCAAACACGTTCACCAATACTCCAAGTGAATTGGAAAGAAGTTCCTTGGTAGTGAAGTATCTAATTTGCAACAATAACCTGATGAAAATAGTACATAACACACAAATATTAAAGTTGATTCTCCCTCTTACAATCAAATGCACTCATCAATAATAAATATCTTCAGGTCTTGCATGGAAATGTGCTCATAATGCACTGTTTCTTCTTTTCTTACTAGTGGTTTAACGTCGCACTAACACTTCGAAAGTTTTCAGCGACGCAAGGTTAAGAAAGAGCTAGGACTGTGAAGGTAGCGCCGTGGCCCTAATTAAGATACAGTCACAGCATTCACCTGGTGTGAAAATGGGAAACCACGGAAAACTATCCTCAGGGTTGCAGACAGTTGGATTCGAACCCACCATTTCCAGAATGCAAGCTCAAAGCTTCGTGACTGTAACCGCATGGCCAACTCGCTCGGTGTGCACACAATACGGGACAGTTGTACCAACCGCTTCACTAGGACGGCAAATTTAAACATATCCACTGTATCCCAGTGTCCAATGACCGATTTTCCTTAAGATCCCGGGAAGCAGACGATGTCAACTTAATGATATGTTTAGATCTTGGGATATGGGTACAATTAAGAAGTAAGTTTGTATCACAGGAGAAAAATATAAAGATCTCATTAGTACGTACTCTATGCTTTCTAGTTTTCATAATAGCCACTTGTTCAATTGACTCGTCGCTGCTCGGAAAAGCAGCTGAGAAGGGAATAGAATGATGAGTTGATATCAAATATATATCTATTTAAAGATAGATAGATCAACAGATAAATCAATAAATGGGTAGATAGAATGACTGAATATGTAGCAATTAATGAACGCACTAAAGCAGGGATGACGAACCTATGCCACGCGTGTCACTCGCGAGCATGAGTTTGGTGGCACGCCACATGAACATATTGTTTTCATATACGTCTTGTAATACATAGAATACATATCTGATAGTGTTTCACGTGTAAGAAATAAATATCGAGAATCTAAATGCTAATTCCATCCGAACGTGCAATATGAAACCACTGCTACACTGATAGGTCCGAAAGTCAAGTGAGATAACAGTGTCGTTTTCTGGTGGTTTTGTATGCGGACCTTGCAAACATATTTTCGGTGCCGAAAAGAACAGACACCTAACAAAGGTAGTGACCAGATTTTTCAAGAACAGTGGACAAGGGAATTCGGACTGATAGAAAGGTGTGTTGCCTGTGATCGAACACAATTGTATCCCTCACATTTAATGTAAGGCGCCATTTCGAGACTAATCACTCAAATGTTTGATCATGACAAATGAAGGAAAAATAGAGTTCGTGTCACAAAATATCGAACATTACACAAAACAAACTAGTTCTTTTGTATCATCTTTCCTGCCAAGGAATATTATCAGTTCGTCTGTTTCCATCTGTCCCACTGCATAGTCCAGCATGCATGGGAAACAGTTTTCTGACGGTGAGTTCTTGAAATAAACTTCCTTATTGATGTCCGAGACATTATTTGAAAACTTAACTAATAACCAAATAATTAACAGAATGAAATGAATGCCAGCCAACTGAACTGCTAACAGGGATAGAATAATAAAAAATAGTGAAGACGTTTCGGAGTAATTGAAAGCTAATTTGGATTAACTCCCAGATTTATGCAGTGCGTTTTGATGAAAGCATAGATGTGACCTTACAAGCAAGGATAGCTATTTTTTTCTGATTTTTCTTGCGGAAATGTGATGAGGTAGAAATTAGTTAAATTGTTGAGCATACGAACTACGACAACATGGCAAGATAATGAAGCTAAAGGAGGAAGTGAAGTCCATCGCCAACAGCAGTATTTTTGATTTTTGTGAATATGAAATTCCACAGCCTGTTTCCAGTCCTTTGACCAGGTCAAGAATGGAATGAATGAAGCCCCACCTAGCGGCGAGGATAGGAATTGTGCCGGTTGCCGAAGCCTGACGCACTCCTCTGGGGCAATGATTAATGACTGGCAGATGAAATGAAATGATATTGGAGAGTGTTGCTGGAATAAAAGATGACAGGGAAAACCTGAGTACCCGGAAGAAACCTTTCCCACCTCCGCTTTGTCCAGCACAAACCTCACATGGAGTGACCGGGATTTCAACCACGGAACCCAGCGGTGAGAAGCCGATGCGCTGCCACCTGAGACACGGAGGCTTATTTTGATTTTATATCTAATAATATTTATCTTTGTACAATTTGATTTTCGTCTCACCGACACAGATATATCTTGTAGCGACGATGGGATAGGAAAGGCTTACGAGTGGGAAGGAAACTGCCGTGGCCTTAATTGAGATACAGCCCCGACATTTGCCTGGTGTGAAAATGGGAAACCGTGGAAAACATTCTTCGGGGCTGCCTATAGTGGGGCTCGAACCCACTATCTCCCGGATGCAAGCTCACAGCTGCGCGACCCTAACTTGCCAGATAATGCTGGTAATGATAATTAATAACGAAGTGTGGTACAGTTGGAGCTTATTATTGATTTATTTACAAATAAAAATAGGTATTTTCAAAACTTACATATTTAAAATGTATATTTTCAGTATTTGCAAAATACGACCACTGATCATGCAAACAACTGTATTTACAAGATATATATCTAATAAATAAATAAATAAATAAATAAATAAATAAATAAATAAATAAATAAATAAATAAATTAGTAAACAAATAACATATTATGAAACGTAATTGGGAATTTGGAAAGGAAGTCTCGATTGGGTGGGGGGGCTGTTGTAGGTTGTAGCCATTCCTTAAAGGAAAATAACAAGTGGCACAGTCAACAGTTGAGAATAATAAACCAGAGTTAAAATGGCACACTAGTTGGAAAAGGTTCGCCATCCCTGCACTAGAGGAATCAATATAGAATATATTAAGGTCGTACCGAGCGAGCTGGCCGTGCGGTTAGGGGCACACAGCTGGGAGCTTTCATTCGGGAGACAGTGGCTTACAACCCCACTGTCAGCAGCTCTGAAGATGTGTAGGTGACCTGGGTGTCTGTAAAGATTGACCCCTACCTAAGATGAATTCTAATACTGAACAGTCCTGCCTAACTCTCTGCCTTTCCCTTTTTCATAACGGTTACGAACACTTTATAATCTCTTCTTCATTACCACCACTTACCCGAGTATCATTAACTGCTCACAAGCACAGACGTATCATCTTTGCTCACTCAGCCAGCTCTACTTTCTTTCTTCCATAAATACCATGAATATTATTAGCTTCATTTCGCTCGCCATGTTTTTTTTTCAACGAGTCAAATGGCTGATGCTTGGTGTTTAAAGGGGCCTAACATTTAGGTCATCGGCTTGGAGACAAATGGAAGTTGGATTCCGTTACTCCTATAAGTCCTAGGCTCGCTTAAAGTATTATGAGCGTGCTCAGTGAAAATTCTGTGAAGTAGTATGCTACCTTACTTACGCACAGTCCCAGTGAGGATCCTTAACGATTAGCGACCGCCAGTGGATTGCATAGTCCTAGCCGCCTGTCCACAATGAGGGCCATAACTCAGATTATGTCTAACATGCCTACTCCTGTCCCATAGCAACTGTTATTACGACTCTCAGGTCCACTTACTAGGCTACTAAAAGGTTGTGCACATGGTTCACGGACAATGGAGTGACTACAGTAATACTCACCACAAGCCACAAAGTGCATATATTGAACATTTGTACATAAAATCTACTGGTTTCCTCTCAGCTTGTTCACTGTAAAATCTGTGCGCATTGTAGTTTAGCAAATTTCCCATAATTGACAGTAACTTTTCAGTATGAACTTCAACTTCTTAACTTCACTTCGTTTTCTACATCTGTTGCAGCACATTTTAAGTGATTGGAGAAATAATCACTTGCATATCATTGCTTTTAACTCTGAAATACACATCTCGCATCAATTTTGACCCATATCAATTTCTTTTCAGGTAAGGGGCTGCAAGAGCTTACTGTATGCAGCTGGTGTAAGTACCTGCACATGTTTTAATAAGGATTAAGTACCAACTAAACTATCAGGTGTAAAAGCTTCTCCTATTCATATTTACTTATACAACGCAGCGATTACAATCTGAAGTGAAGAAATAATGTTTTCACTTTACAATCTTTGCAATAAATCTGTTCGGTTCTGGTTACCAGTGCCAATGATGGAATATAAGGGAATAAAGTGGACCATAATATGCGTCTCAAAATTTCCTTGTAGCTGTACAATGGAATGGTATTTTAATGTATCACAAAATAATTTCACAGACTTTGTAATGTACCGGTACCAAAAGAGGAGTTCGCTGATAATATAAGGAACCACATGACGAATTCACCGAAATGGAAAGGATTAGTGGCTAGAAAATTGATCGAACGTTCTTTGGATCAAATCTAATTGATCTCACAATGGGGATAAGACAAGGTAATCAAGCTAGTTATCTGACAGCGTTCGCTTATCCGTACCATTTACTAGGCTATGATTTGTGTGCAAGATCTCTGTGAGAGAGGACTTACTCCATCGTGTTGGAATGTAATCCTTAATTTGTAAAACAATTAAGGACAAATTACAAATTAATGACATCTTAAAGTATGCATACTACTAATGGTAAAATTGTACCATGAATTTACCTTCTAAGAAATGTGACCCGGTTATAGTTAACTAACAACTTATAGCAAAATTTGACCATTGAAATGCATTTTCCCCCACCAGCTGAGGATTTTCTGCGCTCCTATGAAGTATATTTTACGATTGTTACTTCTACCATTGACGAATTTAAATTCGCTACTCTACAGATTGTACCTAGGTAGGATGAGTCTTCTACGTTAGTTTTCACACGTTACAGCACCTACGAAGGACATTCATTGTTATGACGGAGCTGATGACCTTCGATATTAGGCCACTTTAAACAACAAGCATCATCATCATCAATGTTATGTTACACACGTCGCCGGTACTGGTGAGCCTTGCGCAATAAGCGTGGAGCAATGAACAAATAGAGTCTATGTCCACGGTTGCCAGCAGTATCACACATATTGTAGTACTGGTAACAGGTGCATCATGGTACGCAAGTGAAACGGCGCATCAACTGGAAGCGTACTCGAAAGTTGAAGGACGCAGAACGGTACGCTTTCTGTGGGCTTAAGTTCGCAATTGAAGGGATATTCTCCGTGGAATAGTGGCGGTGAACAGAGCATCCATAGTGAAATGGTGCCAACAATTCGAACAACGCCGCACATGCTTGTATGATACTGATTGGATTGGAAGGCCATTAGCGTCGACCAAACAAGGCAACGTCCTGCAAATCGACGCAGTTGTTCTCAGCAATAGCAGAGTGAGTATCGAAGACATTTTCCAAGAGATGGGCATCCCAATAGCCTGCGCGCATTCCATCGTCCAACACCAGCTTGATTGTAAGAAGTTGTGCTCAATTTGGATTGCGCCAACATTGACACCCGAACACCAAGCAGAAATGATTCTGGTTTCTCTGGACTTCTTCAGCGTTATTCTGTAGAATGCTATGAGTTCCAATCAGCATCATTACCTCATTAGGCACCTTCACTCCGGAAACATACAGGGCATCTATGGAATAGAGACACACATCATCACAGGTATTGAAGAAGTTCAACGTTGTGCTATCAACATGGAACGTCATAGTCACCGTTTTACTTTTCTGACATGAAGGAGGTGTTTGCACAGAGTTTATGGAACGGCATGCAACTACTAATGCCGAGTTTTACTGTCAGAGAGTGAGGTCGTAGCACAAGGCCATAAAGTAGCCTAGAAGAGACGGGGAAATTTAAGCAAAGGCATTGTTTTCATTTGCGAAAACGAACACCACACAGGGTACACACAACACAAGCTTTGCTTCAAATGTTTCAATTGAAGGTATAGCAGCGTCTGACATACTGTCCGGATATTGTATCATGCGATTTCCGTGTGTTCGGCAAATTGAAAGAATATCTGGGTGGAACAAGTTTTGTAGTCCATGAACAAGTTCAAACAGCAGTTCACCGATGGTTCCAGGACAAAGGAGCGGATTTCTATCGTCAGTACATAGAACGGTTGGACGTTCCACTAAGTGTTTATAGAGATCGGGTGACTGTCGAAATATAGTGCGCTGTATTGTGTAGTGTGTCCCTTTGTATTTCACTGTTTAACTCGCTTTATTATCGACTAGCGAATGTACCCGTGCTTCGCTACGGTATTCTACATTGTATTCGAATATCGAAGTAAATAGTGTGCATGTAGTAAATAAGATTGTTTTAAAATTGCATGTCTCTTAGCGTTATCCGAGAAAGAGCATGGGGAGGTCCCCGTACGTTGTTTCCAATGTAAAGTGTTTGTTATGGATTTGTGATATAACGGCAGGCTCACTTGCCTATTGCCATTCACAATCGAGTTGGGAAGTTTACATTATAATTGCAGGCCCCATTGCCTACTATGCGCACAGAATCGATTTGGGGAGTTTTCGTTAAAATGGCTGCCCCCATTTCCTACTTCCAGACAGATTACAGTTTTTATTATAATGGCAGGCAATTACCCTACTATCACTCGAAACTGAGTTGTGCAGTTATCATTATAATGCCAGGCCCATTTTCCTACTTCCAGCCAGCTTACTGCCAGTCACACAAAGTTGGTGAGTTTCCATCAAAATAGCAGGCCACTATGCCTAATGCCAGTCACATTTTAGATGAGGACATTTCTTTATAATGGCGGGCACCCTTGCCTACTGCCAAACACAATCGGGTAGGGGAGTTTTAAACAAAACTGCATGCTCACTTGCCTTCTGCAAGTCAAATCGAGAAGTGAACTATTCATTACAATTGTAGACCTTCCTTACTAATGACAGTTACACAGGAGTTGGAGAAGGAACCCTTTCATACTGCCAGTCAAAGTCGGTGTGGGGAGTACTGATTACAATAGCAGACCCACCCTTTCTCGATCACTACAAATCGACATCAGTGAATATATATAGATCGACATACGAAAGTATATGCGTGTTTACAATATTGAAGACCTTCATTTACAAATTAACTGCTACTAAACGTACGTCATATCGACAAAGGATTATACCATAAGACACGCCGGATTTAGTGGCCTAAATGGCTGGTCCTATGATATGTCATCTATTCTTGGGTCAGATTGAGTTAGAAACGTGGAACAGGGTAACGTTCTTGTAAGATTATCTCACATTACATTACTTTTCGGATAATTGTGTGACAGCTACATACATAGCATTTGGCTGATATATGGCTACTGGGTGGGCCAGTTTTCGTGAAGAGTTTGATGATTCTGTATTTCATATAAGTAATCGAAGGTATGAATTATGCATGTGAAAATTCCAAATTGACTTAACATCCATTAATAGAGAAAAATCAAACGTAAATTTGATACAGATACGGCAAAAAGTCATAAGACCAAGGTTGTAGATCATTCCAAATTGAACGGAGATCGTGCAATCTGTTATGTGATAGGAATTTCCGAAGGTCTGCACCATCATTAAAATTGCCTGCATATTTCGATATTCTTCGGGGATAAAAAGTGAAAAATGTAATGATCTTGGATGTTTTCCGTTCGTTACAGGTTAAAACGTATAATTTTGGCAGTTTCAATTATCTTCTTTTTCTTCTGGCAGATTATGCCGCAATCTGGATTTTGGGCGAGGCGGGAAAAAATTAGGACTTTCAGGAAACTAAACGAAAAATTATGCAGATGGTCATTATTACCCCTTAAACGGAAAGCTGTACGAAAATTTCGCCAAAATAGTCAGTGTAGAGGCACACAGTCGTTACGATTTGATTTATATAGATAAGGAATCTGCTCCATGTAAAACACCTTTTTGGCTATGTCCGCTGGACTTAACCTGCAAAACTGACCATTCATGATATCTCCCTTATTAATCCTCCTGACGAAAAAATGCACATGAAAAAAAGGTTTAGAGGTAGAATTCCATCACGTTTGGTCGATTTCCAGTCAGGTTGGTCTTGTTCTGTATATATTGTGGAAGAGTAAAATCACCATTTCGGTTCCCTATAAACCGCCAGTCCATTCCGGAACATGAAATGTTATTTACGTTTAAAACCTACCTTTGGACAGGTGGATGCTAAATATGAATTTTGGTTCGAATGCCTTCAGTAGTTTTCAAGTTGTAAGGAATACGCTTTACACGCACCCGCTCGTGAGTTAAGTCCGTTGGGACTTGTACAAAAAAAGGTCCGTTAATGATATCTCCCTTATTAATCCTCGTATCGAAATGATGCACATGAGAAAAAGGTTTAGAAAAAAATTTCTACCAAGGCAGGTAGATTTAAATTAACGTTGGTTGTGTATATTTTGTGGAAGTGCAAAATCACTGTTTCGGTTTCGTATAAACCCCCAGTCAGTTCAGGGATTTAGAAACAATATTTGCCCTAAAACCTATCAAGGACAGGTGTATTCTAAATATGAGTATTGGTGGAAATACATCCAGTAGTTTGTAGCACTCGCGTACATACGGCGTAATTAAGGAAGAAAATAATACAGTTAAGAGAGTTGAAAGTAATAGAAAATGGATTATAACTGAGGACAGCCGGATAACGACAAATATGTAAATGCCTAGTTAATGTATTGGAAAATCAAATGACCCTCAATAAATTATGCTAGTGTGAGTTATGGATATAATAAAGCGGTAACAGAGGAGAAATTTAGGTCCAGTGATTCCTAGGTAAACAAAAAATAAGAAGATGACTAATGGTGTTATTACTTAATCTATTCGAAGGCGGTTATAACATCCAACGATATTCCGCCAATATCCCGCAGATAGGCCGATTGACGCCTCTCTTGCCTTCTACCTAAGGAACAACCACGAATTTAAAAGCATGATGAGGAAAATGGCAAAACGTTACTTCCCTGCTGGCATGCAGTCAGAGACGTTGCCATGGTAACCTGTAGGTTCGTTGTCGGTCTGTCGGTCACTCAATGCAGAGCATGGTACCAGCAGAAAATTGTAAATTTCTCCGTCATGTAAAGAGTAAGGTAAATTATGAACATAACGAAAGTTGTTTATAATGAAGAGACGTTTCACGTACGGTAAACGAAGCTTACAGAAAATCAATAGTATAAGAGAAAATGGAGGAAAACCATTCTGGTTTTCCTATAAACCCCCCGTCTATTGAAAGATTTTAAAATGATATGCATATTGGAACCTTCCACGGGATGAATACACTTTAAATATGAAGTTTAGTTGAGATCTATCGATCCGTTTCGACGTGATGGTGGAAAAACCATTCTGGTTTTCCTATAAACTCCCGTCTATTCAAAGATTTTAAAATCATATGCATATCGAAACCTTCCCCGGGATGAGTATACTCTAAATATGAAATTTGGTTGAGATCTATCCAGCCGTTTCGACGTGATGGTGGAAAAACCAATCTGGGTTTCCTATAAACACCTCGTGTATTCAAAGTTTCTAAAATGACATGCATATCGAAACCTTCCCCGGGAGAACTATACTCTATATATGAAGTTTGGTTGAGATCTATCCAGCCGTGTCTACGTGATGGTCGAAAAACCATTCTGGTTTTCCTCTAAACCCCCCGTGTATTCAAAGATTTTGAAATGATATGCATATCGAAACCTTCCCCGGGAGGAGTATACTCTAAATATGAAGTTTAGTTGAGACCTATCGAGCCGTTTCGACGTGCTGGTGGAAAAACCATTCTGGTTTTCCTATAAACCCCCGTCTATTCAAAGATTTTAAAATGATATGCATATCGAAACTTTCCCCGGTATTAGTATACTCTAAATATGAAATTTGGTTGAGATCTATCCAGCCGTTTCGACGTGATGGTGGAAAAACCATTCTGGTTTTCCTATAAACCCCCCGTGTATTCAAAGATTTTAAAATGATATGCATATCGAAACCTTCCCCGGGATGAGTATACTCTAAATATGAAATTTGTTTGAGATCTATCCAGCCGTTTCGACGTGATGGTGGAAAAACCATTGTGGTTTTCCTATAAACCCCCGTCTATTCAAAGATTTTAAAATGATATGTATATCGAAACTTTCTCCGGGATGAGTATACTCTAAATGTGACATTTGGTTGAGATCTATCCAGCCGTTTCGACGTGATGGTGGAAAAATCATTCTGGTTTTCCTATAAACCCCCCGTGTATTCAAAGATTTTAAAATGATATGCATATCGAAACCTTCCCCGGGAGGAGTATACTCTAAATACGAAGTTTGGTTGAGATCTATCGAGCCGTTTCGACGTGATGGTGGAAAAACCATTCTGGTTTTCCTATAAACCCCCGTGTATTCAAAGATTTTAAAATGATATGCATATCGAAACCTTCCCCGGGATGAGTATACTCTAAATATGAAATTTGGTTGAGATCTATCCAGCCGTTTCGACGTGATGGTGGAAAAACCAATCTGGTTTTCTTATAAACACCCCGTGTATTCAAAGTTTCTAACATGACATGCATATCGAAACCTTCCCCGGGAGGACTATACTCTATATATGAAGTTTGGTTGAGATCTATCCAGCCGTGTCTACGTGATGGTCGAATAACCATTCTGGTTTTCCTATAAACCCCCGTGTATTCAAAGATTTTGAAAGGATATGCACATCGAAACCTTCCCCGGGAGGAGTATACTCTAAATATGAAGTTTAGTTGAGACCTATCGAGCCGTTTCGACGTGCTGGTGGAAAAACCATTCTGGTTTTCCTATAAACCGCCGTCTATTCAAAGATTTTAAAATGATATGCATATCGAAACTTTCCCCGGGATGAGTATACTCTAAATATGAAATTCGGTTGAGATCTATCCAGCCGTTTCGACGTGATGGTGGAAAAACCATTCTGGTTTTCCTATAAACCCCCGTGTATTCAAAGATTTTAAAATGATATGCATATCGAAACCTTCCCCGGGATGAGTATACTCTAAATATGAAATTTGTTTGAGATCTATCCAGCCGTTTCGACGCGATGGTGGAAAAACCATTCTGGTTTTTCTATAAACCCCCCGTGTATTCAAAGATTTTAAAATGATATGCATATCGAAACCTTCCCCGGGATGAGTATACTCTAAATATGAAGTTTGGTTGAGATCTATCCAGCCGTTTCGACGTGATGGTGGAAAAACCATTTTGGTTTTCCTATAAACCCAACGTGTTTTCAAAGAGTTTAAAATGATATGCACATCAAAACCTTCCCAGGGAGGAGTATACTCTAAATATGAAGTTTGGTTGAGATCTATCCAGCCGTTTCGACGTGATGGTGGAAAAACCATTGTGGTTTTCCTATAAACCCCCGTCTATTCAAAGATTTTAAAATGATATGCATATCGAAACTTTCCCCGGGATGAGTATACTCTAAATATGAAATTTGGTTGAGATCTATCCAGCCGTTTCGACGTGATGGTGGAAAAATCATTCTGGTTTTCCTATAAACCCCCCGTGTATTCAAAGATTTTAAAATGATATGCATATCGAAACCTTCCCCGGGAGGAGTATACTCTAAATACGAAGTTTGGTTGAGATCTATCCAGCCGTTTCGACGTGATGATGGAAAAACCATTCTGGTTTTCCTATAAACCCCCCGTGTATTCAAAGATTTTAAAACGATATGCATATCGAAACCTTCCCCGGGAGGAGTATACTCTAAATATGAAGTTTGGTTGAGATCTATCCAGCCGTTTCGACGTGATGGTGGAAAAACCATTCTGGTTTTCCTATAAACCCCCCGTGTATTCAAAGATTATAAAATGATATGCATATCGAAACCTTCCCCGGGATGAGTATACTCTAAATATGAAGTTTGGTTGAGATCTATCCAGCCGTTTCGACGTGATGGTGGAACAGACAAACAGACAAACAGACAAACAGATACAATTTTATTTATATAGATTCATGCAATCATGTGCAACTTACTTTTTGAAGGCGCCTTGTATGGAGAAGCTACTGAAGCTTGGAAGTGATTTAGTAGTTTATTATTATATCAAAGTTATTTTAGTGAAAGCGAAGCATATGATGATTTACAGAAATCACAGTCCCTTCGTGCTTTGAAATGAAAGTTTTGTTTCTGCTCTGAGAATAACATTTTCGTCTCTGGTAGGCTGAGAAAATTCATATGAGATTTCAAGGTCCCGTGTGTTATTTATTATTTCGTTAATATATATTACAAAGAATTTAACACTGGATAAATTATTTCTTCAAGCTATACCGTGTAAACATATAAAAAGAGAGGTAACTCATCCACCCGGTAGACCTATCCATATCTATCGTGGTAGTGTGGCCATTATTGAACCTAATACCGGATTAAATGTTACTGAATGAGTAACGTTAGTAATGTTCTTCTTCGTTAAATATTTGTATGTGGAGAGAACTAGCCTCCCCTTGACAGCTTGTTCACTGAGAGCTCTGTGTACCTTTTAGCTTCTTAAACTTCCTACACCCGGTTCAAATTTAATCTATACTTCTAAGCTTTCTTTCAACATGTTATATACCGAAGCAAATTTGAAGCGATTTCGGAAATAATCATACAGCCCAGGTGTTTAGCTGAATAGATTGGAGGGATCCGGGTTCGATTCCTTCCCAGGCCGAGGATTTTAGTCGAGTAGGCGAATTCATCTTTTGCAGGACGCGGTGTTTGTGATTACCTTAATACAAACCAACATTCATTTACACACAACACACCACACTAGCAACCACCACAGACACGTCGCATATGGTTCGCGTCAAAAATTTTATGTGGGCATGAAACTGGAAGAGTCAACGTATTGTGCGGCATAAGTTGAACGCGTCACCATACTACGGTGTAGGAAAATTGTCCGAGAAATAAGGGTGCAATAATTACGGAATCGTGTTGAAGACGTCTTTCAAATTAGGACGGCAGGTTCCTTCAAATATTATTCCATTTTTGTGACTTTGCTTCATATAAAATTGACATCTCCCAATGGAAATAATTACACCGGGCGAGTCACTGCGTGGTTTGGGTCACGTAGCTGTCACCTTGCATTCGGGAGATAGTGGGTTCGAACCTCACTGTCGGCAGCGCTGAAGATGGTTTTGCGTGGTTTCCCATTTTCACACCACGCACATGCTGGGACTGTACGTTAATCAAAGTCATGGTCGCCTACTTCCCACTCCCAGATGTTTCCTGTCCCATCGTCACCATAAGACCTACTTAAGTCGGTGCGACCTAAACCAAATTATAAATGAAAATGAGTATAATTATGGTAAACATTAATGTAAGAACGGATATATCCTATTGCATTTGTCACCGATTTTTTTCAAGTGTTTGACATATTTTAATGTCCTCCTCCGTAGCGTAACGGTTTGTGTTAATAGCTGCCGTCTTCGGGGGCCCGGGTTCGATTCCCGGTACTGCCAGAAATTTAAGAATGCAGGAGGGCTGGTACGTGGTTGAAATGGTACATGCAGCTCACCTCCATCGGGGGTGTGCCTAATAAAAGCTGCACCACCTCGGTATGAGGATACATATTTCAATCTTAGTATTTTGAACATGGTTATGATTTCTATTGTGAACACGATACTAGGGTCCGGCGGTTCCTTACCTGAGCAGCAGTGTCCTGACGTTTTGTTCGATAAGTGTTGGGGTCAGTTCCCGGCCGGCTGCGGAATTTCAACCGTAGATAGTTAATTCCTGTCGTTCGAGAACTGGTGTCTATAAACATCATCCTATTTAAAATAATGAGTACTTGAAGATTCTCTTTAAAATTATACAAATGACTAAGGGGGACGACGAGATGGGATGGGAAGGGACTCTGACAGGGAATGTAATGGCCGTGGCTTTATTCATCGTCGAGGAATAGGAAACCACGGACAACCATCTTCAGAACTGTTCAGTTGTTAAGAAATGATCACAGCTAGGCCTATGGTGGCATTTTAAGCACATTATACACTATCGGTGTGATATCTATGCAAGAAATGCTCAGTGGTAGGTAGTACAGATAAACGACTATGGCGCACATGAGTGAAATACACTGGTGGTCATTGATTTTGATTTTGAGACTACAGCTGGCAAGGCTCACGCAGATGTGGGCTCTAGAAGCTCATGGTGGAGAATGTATGCTCATTGTTCCAAGATTTCTTTATACGAACGTAGCCTCCAGAAACAGGGAGGAGAGCAAGTCTAACTTCATCCTTTAGGGATTTTTATCGTTCATTGGTCTAAATCCCTTGAGTGATGTTCAGATTAAACAGATTCTTTTTTCCTTATAAATTGGACAGATAACCGTACTCGATGCGCCTAATAAAGTAGATCACCTGAGGATATTTCTAACCTGACTTTTACTTTAGACGTGCTTTGATGATCTTAACGATGGGTGAAACGTGTACTTCCACAGCCATACGGGGCAGAAACGCTGGTAATTTCACGACCGAAAAAGGCTAAAATGCTTGAATGTTTTTATGTTTCTCCATGTGAATATCATTTTGTTTCTGCTCTTGTACCTTGGATTTTCGTGTTTCATATAATTTGTACTTCATCGTTTGGAAACTTTCCACCTTTTCGGTATCGATAAAATATAAAGGCAAACATTACGTCATGAGTGTGATGTGATATCAACTTGCGTGAAGGCGTTCGAAGGTCACGTTATCGAATTTAAGTTATCGGAGGAACAATAAGCATTCAGTTGCGTTTATACTGTGATATACATTAAGAGGGCTACACGAGCCTCTAGGGAACACCTCCAGTTCTCAATCTTGGAGAGACCGCAGCCTGGTAAATCCTTTTTCTAAAAGACGAGGGACCGCTCCCAACACATTTACTCGTAAACACGTATAGAATTTCTTTCATGTTCTTACATTGAACTAACGTAAGTGTTAACAATTAAGTATTGCGTGGTCTTAAAACGAACACAATGAATGCGATGAGATTTGTTGGCAAATGGATGAATAACATTTTCTAACACGTTGTAGTTTCCTCAAGCCAGCATACTTCATTAATGTATGCCAATGTATTGCTCAGTTATACCACATTTCTTCTATAAGCCCCTTTGTTAATGAGAGCATCTCCTCGAATTATATTTCGTTATGTCAGTATTGTCTGGTTCCATGGCTAAATGGTTAGCGTGCTGACCTTTGGTCACAGGTGTCCCTTGTTCGATTCCCGGCAGGTTCGGGAATTTTAACCATCATTGGTTAATTTCCCTGGCATGGGGGCTGAGTGTATGTGTTGTCTTAATCATCATTTCATTCTCATCACGACGCGCAGGTCGCCTACGGGAGTCAAATCAGATGACCAGCCCCTGACGAGCCGAACCCGTCCTGGGATCTCCCGGCACTAAAAGCCATACGCCATTTCATTTCATTTCATGTCAGGAGTTCCTAGCCTGACAAATTGAAATGGTTTTCCAGTACGCACTATAGGTACGAGATTTGCGAAACTGTGAGCGTGAACCAAATAAATTGTGAACCAGAATACTGGCCTTACATACACGCCGTCCCATTTATAATTTTTCACTTTGAGTGCTTAAGGACTATATGTAAACTGGGCAGCCGTAAGTAAAGGAGGGCCATGACTCGTAAAGTGTCCATGATGCCCATTCATATTCCATAGCAACTGGTATCTTGACTCCTAGGAACACCTAGAAAGCTATAAAGCCACTCATTCATTGCCAGTAATTCACGAACTCTCACATGACTACAGCAACCAACATCAAAAACAATATTCTTTTCTCGACAGGAGTTGAAGTTGGACAGAGGCAGGTTGCCTAGTTGTACTTCCTCTTAAAGCAACAATCACCATCACCACACTTGAAGTTGGACATTCTTAGAATATATTATTTATGGGATAGAAATAGAAAGCATGAAAGTAGCAGGGATTATTACTGTAACATCCACGGGGAGGGCGTGGCAGGAGGATCTTGGGAATGAGGAGATAAAGGCTCAGTTTACAGTAATTGAATGACTGAAGCTGTCTGAGAACACGAAAGATGCCTCCCCGAATATGTGATTTTTTGCAGATTTTTAAGCAATCGAACGTTTTCTGTGCAACAGAAAAATGCTGGCTGAAAATTTCACACCAGAAACATCATCACTCCTTTAAGGACCACGGTTAATTATTATTTCTGTTAATATAAAAGACATATCATCAGTTAAAGTGGAACTGCTGCAAGATCTACTCAGTGAATGTAAAGTCATGTGCTGTACACATAGGAAGTACACAGAAGTAGACAAATACGTAGATCTAAAAAACTGGAAAACGTCTAGCTGTTGAAAGACCTCATCTGAAGTGCGATAGTGCCTTCTTCGTCCAACCTGACATCCAAATTCTATCGGCAGCATTCACACTGGAAAATGACTTGGAAGTCCTTACGGTAGAAATCAGTAGTTCAAGAATCCATCCAATTTTCTTATTAAGCATACGCAGCTTATAACTGGCTGTTTTCAGTGTCACAGCAGTGTTTGGGGCTATATGTATGAAGAAGAGAGTGGCACAGCAGTGCTAGAGAGTGAATAAATAAATAATATAGTCCTTATTCATGTGCAAAAATAAACCGCATTGTTTAACAGTAGTATATGGAGGTAGGACTGTGAACTTGACCTGATATTTGGCAGAAATAAGGTTAGCAAGCAGTGTGTGAAGATTATCTGCATCACAGTACCAAACACACACAAGAGACCAATAATATGCCAAATGAACTGCTGTCATTATTCCCAAATTCTGCTTGCAGTGTCAGCTCCTGTAGTATTTAGAAGATTCTAGTACCGAACGTTGGGCACGGGAGAGAGAATTTGGAAATGGTGAGTGCTACTTCTGTATGTGCATCTATCTAGAGGTGTTGTAGGTATCATATGTTGATGTACAAGAAACACTAAACGTTTTGGTTCTACATAAAAAGTGAATTTGACTGTCGGTTTTTGCAACAGGATGCCCTTGGAAGACGCCCAGTGGCACGTTGGCACCTAGTGAACTCTGTACTGAAAACTGCGCTGAAATAATCATGGAATCTGTTGCCAACCAAAACTCCTCAAAAACTTATGTAAAAAAGAAATCATGTACAGCATTCAGGATTGCACTATCTCCTGTCGAGGAACACTTCCTTCCTTTGCTCTTATACTGTAGAAATAAATGTGTGTGAAAATGCCTCGAGTATCAGTTTAAACCTTAATTCTTCTTAGATTTTGACTCAGAAATGAAAAATTCAACAACTTGTAGTAAAACATAACCGGCCGATGAAAAGTCCTTTCTTCCATGTTTTCGAAGACTATGAATTACCACAGTCGTAGAACTCCGTTAAACTACAGACGTTAACCAGTGATCATGTCACCTCGTCGAAAGTTCGCCTACTATCGCCCTGTGAGAGTGTTTCTAATGAATAGAACACGTGCTGATTAGAAAGAACAATCCCCGGATAATACGACTTATACATCAGTGTTCCATAAACAATTAAGATAATGGTTTCATAACAGACCTAACCTGCATGTGGCTTGCCGTAATCCCGTTGAAGAATGATACCTTCTCGATTCAAATACGCTGGCTCGTCAATATCTGTTTCTTTCATGAACATGTTTTGTTTACTGTGCGAAGATAGTCGCATTGATTGTGTGACACACTCTTAGCGATACACTGTACTTTGAGCAGTTCATCAAACACAAAACACAAGTACCAGCAGCTATTCTCATAGGTCCCGAAGGACCAGTGAGTGATTGTAGCCCTTCGACCTCATTTTGGGCCTTGAGTGCTATTTCTTCAGGATGCTAGCTCGATGACTTCACTTTGTTGGTTGTAGCTGATTAGCAATTTTGACTCTTCACTGGTCAGGATATGACCTGGCCCCTTGCGGGGCGGTTGGAGAGGTAGACGTTGGTACTGCGTAGCCGGAGCCCATCGTAGTCCAACGTAGTCTGCAGAGGAGGGTCACCCATCCAGGTGTTGACCACTCCCGATGTTGCTTCAAAAATCGTGACGCTTGATTACATTTACAGCGCTTAGGACGAGGTAGGTTGGTATGGAGAAGGGAATTTTCTTGGCGTTGCAGTTGGCGTAGGAGTTGAATATCTTGGCGGGGCAGATTACTGGATAAGAAGTTGCTGACTTGGCATGGCGGGTGCTTGGAGAGAGAGGAGAGGAGGTAGGAGGCTTAGTATTGATAGAAGCAGGGTTGCGTTGTCTTGGCGGGGCTGCGGGATAAAGGGAACTTGGTTTAGGGGTGGCGATGGATTATTGTTCGTGTGTAGGTGTTGTGCGTGCCTGTAGTGTGCTCTAATTGCCCTTTTAAAGAATGGGCAACCAGGGAACGAAGCGGCATGACTGCCTTGGCAGTTGGCACACTTCGCCTGGGCCTTAGGTACCTTACAATCTGTGTGGCGGTGACCACCACCACACCTATTGCAGCGGGTGGCTTCCGTGCATGTAGCAGCGGTGTGATTTAGTTTGAGGCAATTATAGCACATTGTGACTATTGAGGAGTGTGCGTGCGTGGGTGGGTGGGGGCGTGAGGCAGGGTTTCTGGGTAGTGTAGACTTGGGGACAGGTTTCTTACGTCTGCCCTTGGTCTGTATGTATGGAGCTGGGTTTTCAGGCCCAGAACATGTATCTGTGAGGGGAGGAGGTGGGTTGGTCTGAACTTGGATGGATTGGGTAGGCGGGGGCGGTAGAGGTGGTGGAGGGGGTGGTGGAAGCGGGTTGGTTTGAGCTTCGGAGTGGCGGGTGCTGATGGTTATCGGTTCTTCGGAGTTGGCTTGGTTGCTGGTGTGGGTGGAGGAGGTGTTTTCTTGGTTCACGGAGTTATTTGCCGGGTTGACAATGATTGGGGGAGGGATGTTGGTTTGATTCAGTTTATTGAGGATGGTCTGGATTGATTTGTTGCGGAAGGGAGTGATAAGGAGGTGGTTGTTGTGGGTCTCTTCAATGATGGCTATGTGGTTCTTTATGATTGGTTCTATGGCTTGGATGACATTTTTTCGAGTGACAGGTACGGGTCCTGAGTTGGTGAGAGGAATGGTGAGGAATTTACACTTGGTAGCGATGGGGAATGGGGTGTCTTTGCTGGTGTAGTGGTAGGGACGTTCGAAGTCCGGGTCATCTTCTTTTCTTCCGTATTCTTCTATTCTTCTTCAGTTAGGTGTATGGCGTATGCTGCAGCAGGGATACTGTTGTGAGAGAGGAGAGCTTCCAGGTCGGTTGCCTCAGAGCGGTCCTTGGGGTAGATATACAGGGTGTTAGGGGTATACGTGCAGATATTAAGCTAGTCGGCAAAGAAAAATACATCTCACAATATATGCTATGTACTTTTTACCTTGTCCTATTAGTTTGCCCATAACTGAGCCAAATATTTCAGGAGCTAATGTGTTTTGAACGGCCGTAGTAGGATACGACGGTTACGTCATTCTGTCCACGCGTAGTGGAAGTACAGTAGCAGAGTATAGGGCTTGTTGAACCTGTTTCTTATCGCAGGCCAACACATGTTGTTGTGCACTTCCCCTAAAGGCTTGGCAAGTAGGAGAGGTTGGCTCACGTGCCTGGCCACTTGCTGTACTCGAAAACCGGTCTAGGGTAGTCTGTGTGAAAGGTACACAGAATTCTTAGTGACGTCGAAGATCCGTACCACCACATGCATGCGAATCAAGTGTTGTGTAGTTGTGTGTGATTTATAAGACGTCATTGGCATTACTCAGTGATCCAAGCTGACAAAATTAAAGGAAATAGTTAATAAGTAATGAAAAATGGGCGCAAAATTTCTGTGCTGTTATTGCGACACTCTACGATGAACTTCTGACAATAGACAATGCGAGTTGTCAATGCTTATTCATAAACTTTTCAGGTCAATGAAAGGACGGTGGGCACTGAAAGAAAAGACTATAAGTATTCAGTGAAATTGTTATTAATGAGACAAATTTCAAAAACCGTAGTTTCATCCATCGTGAACATTGCTCGAAGGAAAAAGAGCTACTGTGGAATTGCCGCCGGGCATTTGTAATAGAAGGCTTATTCTGCCTTTTCCTAATATGTTTACCCTCCAGGGTTGGTTTTCGCTGGGACTCAGCAAGGGATCCCACCTCTACCGCCTCAAGGGCAGTGTCCTGGAGCGTGAGACATTGGGTCGGGGATACAACTGGGGAGAATGACCAGTACCTCTCCCAAGCGGCCCCACCTGCTAGGATGAACAGGGGCCTTGCAAGGGATGGGAAGGGATAGAAAAGGAAGAGGGAAGGAAGCGGCCGTGGCCTTAAGCTAGGTACTATCGCGGCATTTGCCTGGAGAAGTGGAAAACTACGGGAAACCACTTTCAGGATGGCTGAGGTGCGAATCAAACCACCTCTACTCATTTGACCTCCCGAGGCATAATGGGCCCCGTTCCAACTTTCGTACCACTTTTCAAATTTCGTGTCAGAGCTCGAAATCGAATCCGGGACTTCGGGGGGTGGCAGCTAATCACACTAACCACTATACCACACAGGCGGACAGAAGGCTTATTACTGGACAGTAAGTGCCGATAGGTAAAGTGATGACTGTAATGGACCCGCTTAATTAGAACTTCCGTAATCATAATAATATTACTACTACTACTACTACTACTACTACTACTACTACTACTACTACTACTACTACTACTACTACTACTAATAATAATAATAATAATAATAATAATAATAATAATAATAATAATAATAATAATGTCTTTACGTTCCACTAACTAATTTTCACGGTTTTCGGAGACGCTGAAATGCCAGCATTTTTTACCGCAGTGTTTTTTAGTGCAAGTAAATCTACAGACACGAGACTGGCTTATTGAGCACCTTCAAATACCACCGAACTGAGCCGCCATCGAACCTGCCAAGGTGGGATCAGAAGACCAGCGCTCTATCGTCCGAGCTACTCAGTCCGGCATTAGAGGTTAGAATAAGTTGGTCGTGTGGTTAGGGGCGCGCAGCTATGAGTTTGCATTTTGGTGATAGTGGATTCGAACTCCGCTGTCGGCAGCCGGGAAGATGGTTTTCCGTAATTTCCCATTTTCACATCAGGGAAATACTGGGACTGTACCTTTATTAAGGCCTCGAACGCTTCCTTCCCACTTGTATCCCTTTTCTCTCCCATCGTCGCCGTAAGACCTACTTGTGTCGGTGCGACGTAAAACAATTTGTAAGTACATGTTTCGGTAATTCCGGAGACATGTCCGCAATTATAAGATTAATAATAATTCGGACTTGTTAAAAGTTCAGTGTTTTCTGTAGTGTTTTCTGACAGATTACCAGCTACGGAGTTTGAGTGGGGCGTTTAACTTTTATTTTAGTAATAGTTAGTAATAATGGACTAACACAGTTTTTATTATAATATTGGTAGGTGGCTTTACGACGAATGCAAGCTGACAGCCGCGCGCTCCTAATCACACGGCCAACTCGCTCAGTAATAATAATAATAATAATAATAATAATAATAATAATAATAATAATAATAATAATAATAATAATAATAATAATAAATGTTTACGTGCCAATGGAGACGCGCGGTTTCGGAATTTTGCCCACGGGTATTCTTTAACGTGCCTGTAATTCTACCGATCAGAAGCGGACGTATTTGAGCACCTTCAAATACCAGGGGACTGAGCCAGGATCAAGCCTGCTAAGTTCATGAAACCAGAGCTTGAACCGTCTGAGCCACTCAGCCTGGCAACGTTTATTTTGATACGTTTAATAGGCACTGCAAAAGCAGAATGCTTTAATTTACCATTAAACAAGTTCTTTTCATTTGGAAGCACGAAGAGGAGGTACGTTTAATTAATTTATTTTTATAACATGTCCCTTATTGATAAGAAGCAAAACGTTCGATGTGCTTTGACAATTCAATTCTGATACTACTCACTTGGAAATCCTATCCCACGCATTCTTTCGTTTACGTAAGAAACTTTATTTACGTACACGTCAACACGGGGTGTTTCTGCATACGGCGAGTTGGTCTCCCAAGAATCCATGGTATTGAAATCACACTGTGGGAGAATATTTCACGTAAGCAGTTTGACAAATTCACTAGACCTGTCACGTGCCGGTTTGGTCGTGTGTTGTTCTTAGCGACGGGGGTGTGGTGGGACGGGTTCCCGCCCCTACATGAAACCACCGGACTAGAGGTATGAGCTGTCTGTCTGACCTTGACCTGAATAACAGCTGTCAGAGAGGCGAATTATCGTCCGTACTAGTACGCGAGTTACTTCGTAGTAGTACGAGGGCTATTTTTTTTTCAAGGTCCGATCGGTCGCGACAGTCAAACGCCCGCGAATATATGATGAACCGCTGCGCAGATGTGTTGCGCAACGTCGTTGTATTTGAATAATTCCAGTGTATGAATACCACGAATACCATGATATGCTGCTAGTGTATCGTGTGGCAGAACAGAACACGGGTCGCCCTCCATGAATCTATCGGAAAAGGCTTCCCAACAGACGAGTGCCGAATCCAGCAACGATACTAGCTGTACTGCAGCGTATTCGCGATGCAAGTTGTGTTACATCACGCTTTCAGAAGCGATGGCCTAAACGGCCACGTGTAATTCTAGACGCGGAAGAAGACATCCTGACAATGGAAATGAAATGGCGTATGGATATTAGTGCCGGGAGATCCCAGGACGGGTTCGGCTCGCTAGGTGCATGTCTTTTGGTTTGACTCCCGTAGGTGACCTGCGCACCTTGATGATAATCAAATGAGGATGAAGACAACACATACACCCAGCCCCATGCCAGGGAAAATAACCATGATGGTTCAAATACCGACCCTGCCGGGAATCGAACCTGGGACCCCTGTAACCAAAGGCCAGCACGCTAACCGTTTTGCCATGGAGCCGGGCATCCTAACAATAGTAAACGATGATCCCGGGCGCCGTACGCGTAGTATAACACGTGCCGTTGGTGTACCAACTTGGACCATACGTAGGACACTGCATGAAGAACTAGTGCATCCTGACCATATTCAACCGGTGCAGTGTCTTTGACAGCTGATTACCATTTTCTTACGAGTTGATGTACGTCGCCACGACACAGATAGATCTTACGGCGACGACGGGACAGGAAAGGGCTAGGATGGTGAAGAAGCAACCGTGGCCTTAATTAAGGAACAGCACCAGCATTTGCCTGGTGTGAACATGGCAAACCACGGAAAACCGTCTTTAGGGCTGCCGACAGAGGAGTTCGAACCCACTATATCCCACTCATGGGCTGTGCAACATCCCCATTCAGTAGGAGAAGGCAATTTCCAGCACCGGTTATGAATTAATACCTGGATGGGTGTAGTAGGAAGTCGGTTACGTGGACTAATCATCTTTTTTATTAATGTTACCTTGCTCCTGTAGATACAGTACGTTACTTGAGCTTTCAGAGGACGTGTCGCTTCGACTACGCAGAACCACGTGGATTTTACACGATGGTGCAGACATTTCCTCAACGGTGGACAGGACGATGTTGAACTATAAATTGGCCAGCCAGATCTTCAGACCTTATTCCAATTGACTTTAATGTCTGGGGGAACATGAAACACAAACTATATCGAACTGAAGTACCCACTTCGGACGACTTCCGTGAACGTATTGTTTAAGCAGCAGAGGATATTCTGAACAACCCTGGTGAAATGAAATGAAATGAAATGAAATGTCGTATGGCTTTTAGTGCCGCGATATCCCAGGACGAGTTCGGCTCGCCAGGTGCAGGTCTTTCCATTTGACTCTCGTAGGCGACCTGCGCGTCGTGATGAGGATGAAATGATGAAGACAACACATACACTCAGCCCCGTGCCATTGGAATTAACCAGTTAAGGTTAAAATCCCCGACCCGGCCGGGAATCGAACCCGGGACCCTCTGAACGGAAGGCCAGTACGCTGACCGTTCAGCCAACGAGTCGGACACAACCCTGGTGTCTTGGCTCGAATGCGTCGCAACTGGATTCGGAGAAGTGAAGCCTGCAGGGAAGCCCATGGTTATCACTTTGAACAATTGCTACGAGTTTTACTTTGGTATGTCAGATGTTACGCCATTTGTGCAACGTAATGGCTTGGGAGTACAGTACAGTATCGTTATAGTATTTTGAGTCTCGATAGGTCGATATTCTCATAAATCCGAGCAGGGAAACTTATGTACCGGTAACAAAAATTATAATCGAGAGTTTCAGTGCGCGAGTGCGGAAGACGTGCTTGTTAAAACGCTAGACATTGACCTTGAACGCATTTCGGCAGTTGCTCAATCCTACACTGCATGTTGTTTTCTTCTTTTTTTTGCTACTTGCTTTACGTCGCACCGACACATATACGTCTTATGGCGACGATGGGACAGGAAAGGGCTAGGAGTGGGAAGGAAGCGGCCGTGGCCTTAATTAAGGTACAGCCCCACCATTTGCCTGGTGTGAAAATGGGAAACCACGGACCACCATTTTCAGGGCTGCCGACAGTGGGGTTCGAACCTACTATCTCCAGAATACTGGATACTGGCCGCATTTAAGTGACTGCGGCTATCGAGCTCGATTTAAAACAGAAGACACTTTGCGTTTTTAAGGGCCGATGACCTTAAAACAGCAATCATCATCATCATTAACACGTATAAAAATTCAAAAAATGCTTGTTTTATATTCATCACTACTGAAATATGAAAAAATTCAATCAAATTAGTTATTTCATTCCCACACTCGTAGAGGGGTGGGTGGGCCGTCAGCTATACGTGTAGCTCTTGGGCCATGGAGTAAGGAAGTAGAGTTGTGAGGATGAAATAATTCAAGTTGGACGTATGTCTTGTACATACAATAAATTGAATTGAACATGTTAGTAAATACCTGAACGCACAGAGAGATAACCGCAGCAACAACACGGACCCCAGAGGAGGCCCGCAGAACACACCACCCAGGACAGAGACCCCCCAAACACCCCGTTTATTGAGTAAATGTTCGTGGTACGATGTTGACATAGTACAATGTTGACATACATACCTGGGTAAATAAATAAACAAACAGATAGAAGTAGTTGGCCTTGAACTTGCTGTGCCGAGTGAGACGAGTTCTTAGTCCAGATATGTGAACAAAACAAGCACTGAGGTCATTGACCATGCTACACTTTTAAAGGCTACAGAGCAGATTAAAGGCGATCTATCACAAGGCCGAACTTAAACATGTAACAGAACGTAAGATGTAACTCTGTCACATGAGAAACGAAACACACCCGGGCTGGGGAAACAAACACAGATCTTGCAGCACTGTCTTGAAGTACAGGACAGAAACATAGAAGTATACCGGCACACGACACAAAAGTTGAATTAAAGACGGAAAAAGTATTGTGTCACATGAAACTAAACTAAATAATAAAAATAATAATATAAAAATAACAATAATATTAATAACAAAACATCAAATACGAATAACAAGTATACGACTTAAAAGGAGAGTAAAAAGAGGAATAAGTCGAAAGTATGAACAGGTGAATAATAATAATAATAATAATAATAATAATAATAATAATAATAATCAAACGAGAAAAAAAGAGTAATAAGAAGTTCAATATGAGTAGTAGCAATAATAATAAGACAGAATAATAATAATAATAATAATAATAACCTCAAAACCATACTTAAACTACGAGCCCTCAGACAAAAGCCTACAGTATGCACATTTGTAGATTTCAAAAAGGCATATGATTCGATAGACAGACCCTCCCTATTCCAAATTCTAGAAGAGAGAGGACTAGATCCCAAAACCCTAGAACTCATAACACAAACACTAACGGGCACAAAATCTAAAGTGAAATTTATGGGAGAAATTTCAGAACCCTTCGACATTCAGACAGGTGTGAGACAAGGTGATGGACTCTCTCCAATTCTGTTCAACGTCGTCCTAGACAAGGTTATGGAAGAATGGGAGAAGGAACTCAAGAAACATGAATCTTGGAAACCGATCCGATTGGGCTTTCCCAAAAACAACCTCTACGTACCATACCTTGCATTTGCGGATGATCTGGCGATTTTAACAGAGGATGAGGAGACTGCCATCAAGCAGCTTGAGATACTTAAGGAATCTGCAGAAAAAGTGGGACTACAGATTTCATTTGAGAAAACTAAATTCTTCTGTTCAAAGACAGATATCACGAGCCTTAGAACAAAATACGGTAAAATCGACCGGGTCTCGTACTTTAAATACCTCGGAGAATTCATCGAACAGACAGGCCTTGAGAAGATCTCACAGCAAAACCGTCTCCAAAAAGTCAAGAAGGCATTAGGGTTAGTTCAAGACATCTACAACAAAAAATGCATGTCAAGACAGACAAAAATTCGGCATTACAACACAGTCATAAAACCAACAGTCCTTTACGCAAGTGAAACATTGTCACTTAACAGTAAACAAGAATTAGAAGAAATAAAAAAGCAAGAGAGGAAGATCATCAGGAAAATCCTAGGAGCAAGATATACCCAAGATGGTTACAGGCTACAATCAATCAAAACAACAGAAAAAGTTTCAAACATTGAAATTGACATTAAGAAAAGACGAATGAAATTCTTTGGACACCTCACAAGATTACCAGAAAATCGACTGTCAAAAAGAATATTAAATTATGTTAGCTCACTTAAGAATTCAACACCTTGGCTGGATGAACTTCGAAAGGACCTCAAAAATGCAAACATATGTGCAACAGACATTTTAGAAAGAGACACCTTCAGACACAAAGTCAACAAGTGGGAAGTTACATCAGAGCAACCAAAGCAAAAACAGTGCAGACCGAAATGGTCGGAAGAACGTAAACAAGCCTTCTCAGAGAGAATGAAAGCCTATTGGAAGAACAAGAAGAACCCAAAGAAAGCTTGATTGAGTTGTTTGCTTAACGTCTTCCATTATTGGGAGAATACGCTAATAATAATAATAATAATAATAATAATAATAATAATAATAATAATAATAATACCGGTAATGTTATTTGCTTTACGTCCCACTAACTACTCATACTGTTTCTGGAGGCGCTGTAATTTAGTCCCGCAGGAGTTATTTTTACGTGCCAGTAAATCTACCGACACGAGGCTGACGAGCTCCTTCGAATGCCACCGGACGGACCCAAGATCGAGCCTGCTAAGTTGGAAACAAGAAACCAGTGCTTTAAACGTCTGAGCAAGTCAGACTGGCCACTTTTATTTTGCTTTATTTTACCATTACACATATGCTTTTCGTTTGCAAGCACGAAATAATAATGTAATTTTTTACGTCCCAATAACTACTTTGGCGGGTTTTGGAGATGCCGAGGTGCTGGAATGTTGTACCGCAGGACTTTTTTTAATGCAAGTAAATCTACAGACACGAAACTGGCGTATTTCAGCACCTTCAAATACCCCCGAATTGAGCCTCCATCGAACCTGCCAAGATGGGATCAGAATACCAGCGGTCTATCGTCCGAGGTACTCAGCCCGGCATTAGAGCTTGGAATACGTTGGTCGTGCGGTTAGGGGCGCAAAATTGTGAACTTTCATTGGGAAGATACTGGGTTCGAACTCCACTGTCGACAGCCCTGAAGATGGTTCTCCGTGGTTTCCCATTTTCACATCAGGAAAATGCTGGAGCAGAACCTCATTTAGGTCACGAACGCTTCCTTCTCACGTCTACCCCTTTTCTGTCCCATCGTCGCCATAAGACCTATCTGTGTCGGTGCGACTTAAAGCCAATTTTGAAAATCATCATAATTAGGACATTATACAACTGTCGAGATCCATAGTTATAAACGATGAGAAGTATTTTCTAGGCAGACATTATTGGCGAGTAGTCAATAATAATAATAATAATAATAATCATAATAATAATAATAGTATTTGCGTTACGTTTACGGTTTTCGGAGACGATGAGGTGCCGGAATTTAGTCCCGCAGGGGTTCTATTTACGTGCCACTAAATCTACCGGCACGAGTGTGACGTATTTGAGCACATTCAAAAACTACCGGACTGGGCCAAGTTCGAACCTGCGAGGTTGGAGTCAAAAGGCCAGCACCTCAACCTTCTGAGCCACACAGCCCGACAGGAGGCACGAAATGTAGGTACGTTTAATTTATTTATTTGTATAACATGTCCATTATTCGTTTGAAGTAAAACGTTGGCTGTGCTTGCCTAATTCAATTCAATCCCATGCTTGCTTTCGTTGGCGTAAAGACATAGGTTTTCAGGTCATTTCCATACTCACTAGACCACGGGGCTGACGACCACAGATATCCCAATCCCCTAAGTGACGTAACAGCAAATGAACCAGTATTAACGCTGACAATTCGATACAGCTCCAGGGTCCGAAACCGAGAACTAGGGTTGTCTGACGGAAACTAAACACTAACAACAAAACCAGTCTGGCGAGAATGTAACGTAACATGGTGAACACCGGTAGCAGCCTTCAGCTGTTATCGTAGTTCAGTTGCTCGTAAACATAAAACCAGTTTGGCAAGTATATTACGTAACATCTCGTGGCATTACAAAGGTAGCGTTCAGCTGTTACAGTAGAACCAGTTTGGTACGGATGGCGCGTGACTTGCCTGTTGTCAACGGAAAGCTATTCATTCGCAGAACGAGGCATACTACCTATTCTAAAAACATCATATCACTTTGCTCTCGAAAATAACTTCCGCGGATTACTAAAAGTTTGATATATAGTGGTTCGTCACATCGTTCTCTATTGCTACAAGAAATATCTGCACGTATACACCTAACACCCTGTATATGGCGTTGTCGTGATCTTCTATTATCTTGTGGAGAAGGTGGGTTACTGGAGTGAGGGTTTTGATAATTCTCTGTCTGAGATGACGTAGGTAAGTTTCAGAAGGTAGGATTGGCTTTTCGATGAGTACGAAGGTTTTCTCAACGTCTGGGGTGGCTTGGGTGAAGGTGATGGTTAGATGGGAATTTAGATCAGAATATGGGCCCCAGCTACTCGATCCACTGGAGGTATCCATAATTCGGCGGGTGAGAGGTTGTAGGTGTCGGGATAAGGGGCGGGAGCGCAAGGAAGAAAGGTCGAACTCCGTGGAGGACCTGCGTCTGAAATGGCGCACTCATTGGGTACCAGTCGTGTCAGGTGTAGTTAAACGGATCACGCCGGGACAAGACACGAGCAGATACGCACTGAGCGCTAGACAATTGCTCTTTGTTTTCTTCTTTGGCTCCGTAGTGTGCCCGCACAATGGCAGGCAGGCTTGGCGGAAGGTGCTTGGCAGGTAGTCTACAGGCTGCAGGCTCAGGGGCTGGCAGCGAGCAGGCAGGATTCTTGGCGGCCGGAGCGGGCGAGCTGGCGGCTTGGCAGGGAGCTGGCTCGGTCCGTAGATGCTTGGCAGTTGGCCTACGTAGCGCTTGGTCAGGGGCTGGCAGCGAGCAGGCAGGATTCTTGGCGGCCGGAGCGGGCGAGCTGGCGGCTTGGCAGGGAGCTGGCTCGGTCCGTAGATGCTTGGCAGTTGGCCTACGTAGCGCTTGGTCAGGGGCTGGCAGCGAGCAGGCAGGATTCTTGGCGGCCGGAGCGGGCGAGCTGGCGGCTTGGCAGGGAGCTGGCTCGGTCCGTAGATGCTTGGCAGTTGGCCTACGTAGCGCTTGGTCAGGGGCTGGCAGCGAGCAGGCAGGGTGCTAGCCGGGCGATGTTGGCGAGCTGGCGGTTAACTGGTAGCTGGCTCGGTGACGTGGCTCTCCTTGACGTGTTCGAAATGATGAATGATGACACACACAAGTTCCTTGAGATGTATTTGTGGTTTTATTTGTTTTGGAACTATTCAGTGAGATGCTAACCAATGATAATGACACCGTGTAGTCCCGTAATAACCCACTCCTGATCTCGAGGTCATCAGTCTGTTCAGATTTGGATCCTTCCTTCATGCATTTTACCTTGTTGCGTTCTGAGCCACAATGAACTTATGTGAGAGTATCATCTTGATTGCTCAGAGTACACAGTCAAGTCTGGCCATGAGGTAACAGTTTGTGATGCGTTGTAGCGATGATGGTTGCTTGTTGCTTAAAGGGGCCTAACATCTTAGGTCATGGGCCCATGCGTTGTAACGTTAGACATTGAGCTGTGTTGCCCAATGCTAATATTGATGACAATTGGATTCTCCTGACATTGTGCACAAATTTGTCATTTCGTCATATAATAATGTTTAAAGTGGGTGATATAAATGCATTAATCGCCCACTTAAAATAATATCCAGCACGTTGTGTTGGAAAAGATATATTTTGTGTGAATTCGACTGTGCCTAAACGTTTACAAACGGTAATCGAATTAACGTTGTTCACAAACAGTATTTATTGTTTAAGAGTCATATTTCTTCCAATTTTTCTAAGACAAGCCAGGAGTTCAATTAAAGGTCATATTTTACTTTATTATTAATTGTCCTTCAGCATAATACAAATAAAATGAATGAACGATAAAGAGGCCATTATTGGACAAATATGGGCAATGGCTTTTAGATTGTAGGACTGCGTATTCTGTGCAAGAATCAGACTAAGCACACGGAAACGCCGCTATTATTCCCTAATATTAACTGTATCTGAAAGTTCCCTCCTAGGCGGAAATGCAAACAGAACACAGATTTTCTCTTTACCTATCTAGTTAAACAGAAAGGCAGTAGTTTAGTAAATGTTCCTATATTGCAAGTACTATTTCTGATATTGTACATCCGGGTTGTCATGAATTTCTGCGTGATAAATATAACAATATCGTAAACGAAGGAAAAATGCTTTGAAAGTCAGTTATTTCTTGGTTCAGTAACACTGATATTTAGTTACATATACTATTGCATGCAAGTTGTTTTATATCTTGCGAGCATAATGTTGTAAAACTCAGTTTTTCCGAGAAATGTATTTTCATTCCGTTTGTGGAAGTAACAATAATCCTTGAATTTGTGTAAGTTCAGCTTTATGGACGGAGCCAAAGTCAGTGGTGTCTCTAGCTCAGTGTATTTAGTGGACGAAAATGGGAGTGTTTTGGCTCCTGTGTCGCCTAGGATCTCCACACTTTTCAAAGGAAGGTGCTGGGGTACAATGAAGAAGGTGGATGACTGACGTACTGATGGGACTAATGAAAGTATCAGATGCTCTCGTTAGCTCGACAAGAAGTGTTGCTATGGCCATAATGACTGCGTTCCTACTTCTTTAGCTTGGCTTATACTTCCTCCACATTAATGGCACATATATCAAATTAAGGCAAATACAGAGCATTATTCAGTATGATGGACGAGGAAATATGATCGCAGGATGGTAAGCTAGTTTTCTTTTCTCAGTAAAATGCATTATGATCCGAACTTGAATAATTACCTTTTACAATGTTAGTTAAAACTTCGATGATTCACCGTATTAAAAATATATACTGACCCTAACAGAGAATGTTCCATGATACGATCTACACACACACACACACACACACACACACACACACACACACACACACACATGAAAACAAATATATATGATAGATCTATGTGATGGTGTCCAAAAGACGGGACCTTATGGCTAGAAAACAGGTTTCGGGGATTCTATATATGTAGAACTACCTCCTTCAAATGAAATTTACCGGGAAATATCATCTTATTAAATTACCGACATATACAAAGAAAAACAAAATGAAATATTAAAAAAATATCAAGGATTAGTCCACAGGTATAACTAATCATTTTATTATGCTCAATCTTTAAATTTAAAATATTTATCTTCATTTTTTCGACACAGATAGGTCTTATGGCGACGATGGGATAGGAAAGGCCTAGGAGTTGGAAGGAAGCGGCCGTGGCCTTAATTAAGGTACAGCCCCAGCATTTGCCTGGTGTGAAAATGGGAAACCACGGAAAACCACCTTCAGGGCTGCCGATAGTGGGATTCGAACCTACTACATCCCGGATGCAAGCTCACAGCCGCGCGCCTCTACGCGCACGGCCAACTTGCCCGGTCGGTTTCACTTATGCATTACAAAATTAAGTGTCTGTTTTAGGTTATGAGCCATTCATCTTACATGAGTAAAATATAAGACTTTTAAATTCAATCCCATTTTATTACATTAAAACTCATGATCCATACTCCGTCATGGATCAGGGATACTGACATTTAAACATTTCGATGATGACAGCAATCTGTAAATGATGAACCAACATTACATTTCATGAACGTAGCGGACCAGGTAAATATGAAAGGTAGACAGAAAGCACGGCAGTACAGTAATCCCACGTTATAAGTAAAACGGAGGCCAAACCTCCACGACGAAGAGGACTTGTGAGCTGTTAATGAATTGCACCTAATGTTCAGTGGTTCAACCACATTGTTAGTCAAATATAATCATGGATTTGTTCATTCTTAAATGATCCATGGTGATTTAGGCAAATCGTATCTGTTTTAAAGTATTCCACGTGATGACCCAACTCGCAGAGAGAAAGCAATAGCATGAAGTACTCTCATACATTTGCACTTAAAAGGAGAATTGCCCGTAATTTACGTATCATTTTTAAACCTCATTCAGTTGATTAGCGAAAGTCCACCTGCTTGGTTGAAAGGTCAGTGTCACGGCCTTCCGTTCGGACGGTTCCATATTGGATACCCGGATGGGTCGAGGATTTTAGCCATGTCTGGTTAATTCCTCTTGCTCCGCGGATGGGTGTTTCTGTTTTCATTAATGCACGTATCTCCATGTACAAACAAAAACACACATAATAGTAAAATAGATCCCTTAACACAGGAAGGGCACTCGGCCTTAAAATTGGGCCAAGTCCACGTGTGCAACACAATTTGTCCCAGTGATGGAAAAACAGAGGACATGCTCAAATTTGCGGCCCCTTTCGTTTATAAAACTTCTATATATTTGCATATGACTAAACGTGATTGCCAGTTTCGCTGACGAATATCCGCGGATGTTTAGGGCTTGCCAGGTTGCGTGTAGAGTTCCTTGATATGATACAAAGCGTGTTATATAGGTCAGAATTATTAACACATAACTTACTCTGTGAGCTGTCTTTATGTATACCACCTTCACATTATAACAAGATGTCACTGAGCATTTAGCAGAGATAAATGTTTTTCTAATTCACTCCTTTCGGGCGGTTTTCATTCAACCTTAGAAACGGACAGCTAGTCTTAAGCTCTTTACCATGAAGCTGTTATCGATGCAAGCATCTGGCTTACGAAGTGTTACGGGTCATCGATGGCATATTCTCAGTCATGAAGTGAATTCATTGTGTGCGTCTCCACAAAAAATGCGAGTTTTTCTGTAAATGATGGAATTGTTATATGTAAATATCATGCTGCGTGATGATCACGATTATGATGATGATGTTGACAATATCTACATTATTGGTTTTACGTCTAACTAACGTCTACCTCGGTTTTCGGAGTAACCGAGGTTCCGGAAAGTTTGTCCCAGTAGCGTTATTTCGTATGCCGACAAAACCTCCGACACGAGGCTGGTGTATTTGAGCACCTTGAAATACTAGTGGACTGAGCTGGTATCAAACCCGCCGATTTTGGATCAGAAAGCCAGCACTTCATCATCTAAATCTCGGACACTGATTCATCTTCCTTTTCCTGGCCTGCCTCCCAATTGATTGGGGTCGGAACTTGATTTTTATATGGCCAAGTAGTCTTCTTGGCGCTAACCGTATGCAGAAGGAAGTATTCATTATTGCGTGTTTTTGTGGAGTTTGTTAATTTGGTGTTTTGCATGTAGACGGAGAAAAGTGTATTAAGACAAATACAAACGACGAGTACCCGAGACAGAATTCCCTACCCCGACTGGGAATCTATCCCAGAGCCAGTATGCTAACAATTCAGCCAATGAACCTGACTCCAGCGTAGATTTTTTTGTATTTGAAGCTGTTATTTCATGCATATGTTGTGTTCATAATTTGTTTCAGTGGGTCAATTCAACACATTTAATTCACACTTCTGGTGGGAATGTTCTACCACTATCAATTTCTTAACCCAATATATTTGCCACCCACGATAAATTCAAGGAACGAACAGGTCACCACTATGGAGATTTTAGCCAAACGTTCCACACTTCTCAAACATTTAAAAATACTTTCTAGAGATCACGATGAGTTACTTGTTTAGTCATTGTTTACAAAGGATACACCATAGAACTCGTTATTATTACAAGAGGTCCATTCTGATGATTAAAAATTCATAATAGTCCGCCTCTGTGGTGTAGTGGTTAGCGTGATTAGCTGCCACCCCCGGAGGCCCGGGTTCGATTCCCGGCTCTGCCACGAAATTTGAAAAGTGGTACGAGGGCTGGAACGGGGTCCACTCAGCCTCGGGAGGTCAACTGAGTAGAGGTGGGTTCGATTCCCACCTCAGCCATCCTGGAAGTGGTTTTCCGTGGTTTCCCACTTCTCCTCCAGGCGAATGCCGGGATGGTACCTAACTTAAGGCCACGGCCGCTTCCTTCCCCCTTCCTTGCCTATCCCTTCCAATCTTCCCATCCCTCCACAAGGCCCCTGTTCAGCATAGCAGGTGAGGCCGTCTGGGCGAGGTACTGGTCATACTCCCCAGTTGTAACCCCCGACCAAGAGTCTGAAGCTCCAGGACACTGCCCTTGAGGCGGTAGAGGTGGGATCCCTCGCTAAGTCCGAGGGAAAAACCGAACCTGGAGGGTAGACAGATGATGATGATGATGATGAAAAATTCATAATCCCTACTCTGTGGTTTCATATACATCAAGTATTCAAACATTTATCATGAGAAATATAATGTGTGTGAAATAGCACTGTTTTTCTACCCTTGTTATTAGACCGGTTCATTTCTAAACTTCGCTCATGTGCTTGGCCTTTCTGCGCATCCTAAACCGATGTAAGACGTTCCAGTATTAGCAAACTGTATGCTGCATATTATTATGTTGAAAATTCACAAGCCTTAGTTTATGGGAGGATTTGAAAAACTCGGCTGCACTGTGCAGAAGACATAGGTAGATGTTAAATTGATAGTCATTTTTACGTTGTATTCCTCGTCAATTTTCCCTGTTATTATATGATTTTGGCAATGTGCACAAGGAATAAAGCGTGTAAGGTGAAACTGTAATTACATTCTTTAACACCAACACTTCAATGGCTACTCTGACGTTAAAAGCACGAAATGTGTGTTCATTCAAAATGATTAGTTAGAGCGAATGAATAATACCCAAAAATGATGGCAGTTTCAAGGATATTGAAACAAATATACCTAAACTCAAGGAATTTATGAATATGGACTATTGAACTACAGTTCTTACATATACACATTTCGACACTTGATGAACTTATTAGGATATAGCCCTGTTTTTCGCAATGGAAAGTCTTCCCTAAATTAAAGCTCATATCCTTTAACACAGTACTATTCACAGCATAGAGTTATATATTATTGGTTACTCTCTCTGTATTCATATGAATTGGTGAACAATATTCTTATTTCGTGAAGTAACCCAAAAGTTAATATGAGAGTGAGAAAAAAACGGATACAAATATTTCTTTCTTTTCCATTTCTTTCTTTCTGACTCTCTGGTTGCCTCTTTTTCTTCCAGTGAAAGTTCAAAAATGTATTGTATTTTATGCATGTTATATCTTAAGCTAACAGTACCAATGTGTACGTCACATGATCCCCAGGTAGCTTCAGATTAGTCACCAGTGGACGTGCTCAAATATTTTCCCGTGCTTGCGTATGTGCTGTGTACCACACCAACCTGTATCCATTAATTATCAAACACGCATGGCAACTGTGTTTGTCAATCATTTGTCAACGGGCACCCACAATTTGTACCTGTCTGAGGTGCTCTCAATATATTGTGTTACTCGTCTCTTCAGAAATCAAGTCCAGAATTAAATTATAACTCTGTACGTGCAATACATTGCCTTCAAATTGAACGCACAGTAGGTAGTATTTTTTGTAATAATACTGTAGAACACAATAAAAATACTCGCCATACTTTTAGAATATATACAGACATAAAATTAAATCAATGCCGAACCAAAAGCACCCTAAATGTTGCGTACTCTACCAGCGGACACAAGCAGTAAAAGGCACGCTATAAAATAAAGAACTATACAAGCCTATTTTTTGTAGTTTTATGTACCCCTTGATACTGTAGTGAAAGCCATGAGACAAGTTATTGTGAATCTGCACCCTAAATTTTCAAAAATTCCACATACATTTCTTAGGATTTACATCATGGCATAACTTAATTATCATGCTCCACTGTAAAACTGAAATTCTGATCACTGCCAACATATTTTGGTCGCAGTATTTTTAAAGTGTGGGAAAACCATACGTTAGCTGTTATAGAAAATACGGAATGTTTTAATTGGTATTTTGGAAAAATAACAGTATAATGTTTTTCATTTTATATTCTACTAACTGCTTTTACAGTTTTCGGAGAAGCCGAGGTACCGGAAGTTTTGTCCCCAGGAGATGTTTTACGAATCGAAAAAAATGCCAGCACACTACCAGCACCTTCGAAAAGCTAGGATCGAACCTTTCAACCTGGGTTCTACTAAGAGAGTATCTCAACCCGGAAATATGCACAAGAATTCTCAATTTGCTTTGGTAACCAACACTACTTCAGAATTGCCATAGAGAGGAAGGTGCTCTACCGTGTCAGAAAATCTTTATTTAACGTTCATCCACTGGAATTCGAATACTCTATCTTGACCAGAGGAGATAAACACCAAAGCAACCCATCTGCTGAGTCAGCTGAAGTGAGTATAGGAAAATAATAACAATAACGACCTAAGCCCCTAAATGAAGTAATAACAGTAGTCAGCATAGCATGCGCATGTTTTTAAGCAAACGGAAACTATCCATTTCATTAACTGCAGTATCAACTACGGCTGTTTATTTGAGACAGTGAAATAATGCTCCCTTCAACTGTAAGGATAACAAGATATTCCGTAACGAGGTATACGTCTTAGATACCTGAAGAACAACCAACAATTGAAATAAGTTGCAAATAAATTCCTTGGGAAAAATCCATCGTCGTTAGGTCTACCAGAGGCATATTTGTAAAATGTATAAGCTTTCACCTGTCATTTCCTCGCAAGCCTTCACGCCCTTTACGCGGATGGCTTCGTCTATAAACTACGCAGTTCAAAAAATTAGGGGAACACGTTTTTGAATTTATGTCATGCTCCACAAAACGATACCTCACTGCCAGGTATAAATCCAACTAAACCATTATTCTTTACCGTTGAAGTATGCGATAGAACATCGAAGGATTCACGTTCATTTTTGGAACACAAACGGAAATGTCCAAATAGGGGCGAAAACAAAGTTATAACAGTCCTCCAGGGTGGATTTCTATCACAGTTTGAGAGCTTCAGTATGGTGTATGTCCTCCACAAGCATTTATCACAGCTTGATACCTACGTGGCATGCTCGGTGTAAGTCGACGGAGGTCACGTTGCGATATCAGGTCCCATTCTTCCATGAGACCCTGTTCGAGGTTTTGGAGAGTCTGTGGTGGAACAGGACGCCCACGAACACTTCTGTCAAGCCTACCCCACACATGCTCGATGGGATTCAGGTTGGAACTCACTGCTGGCCATTCCTTCTCTTGAATGTCCAGTTCTCGCAAGATAGCTCTGGTGATGCGCGCTACATGAGCCCTGGCATTGTCGTGCAAGAGTACGAATTCATGGCCAACACCGTATGCAGCAACCAACACATGCTGTGACAGTATCTGCTCGATGTACCCCGCTGCGGTAAGATTACCACGGATGACGACAAGATCCGTACGGCCACCAATACTGATGCCATCCCAGACCATTACAGAACCTTGTCCGAATCGGTCACCTTCCTGAACAACATTTGGCATGTACTGCTCACCACGGCGCCCCCATGCACGTTGACGTCAATCACGCTGTGTCAGAGGAAATCTGGACTCGTCTGTGAACAACACATGTCTCCATTGGCGAAGTTGCCAGTTGACGTGGGTACGGGCCAACAGACGGCGAGCTGCACGATGTTGCTGCGTTGAACGTCGCACTCGAATGGGACGTCTGGGTCGTAAGGACACTTCTCTTAACCTGTTGCTTACTGTCTGGTCAGATACCGTGACTCCAGTGACCCTCCCGAAGTCTTGTTGCAGTTCTCTGGCAGTTGCTGAATGACGCCGCTACGCACAGATGGTCAGATATCAGTCATCCTGTGGGATTGTCATGCGTCCACGTCCTTGTCCAACTCTCCTTGTGAACTGGCCTGTCTCGCTGTAGCGATTCCACAAGCGGTGAATAACTGACAAAAAACATTGAAATCCGCAGCAACAAGACGGAAAGTCTATCCTTCCTGGATCAAAGTGACGGCCCTTGCGACTTGAACTTTGTTAAGATGTCTCATGGGATGTGCAGGTTTACGTACAACGTGCTCGAATGACCGCAGAGTCTGTGTACCTCACAACGACACACGGACGCATTGCTATTCACTTTGTTTTGAGGGATCACCTGACATTTTAATACATGGGTACGCCTACAGGTAGAGTATAACTTCGATTTGACATACCCTGAGTACCTAATGTCTCAAGGTATGTTGTACGACCTTTAAAACCCCATCTACCATATTAATGTTCACATACCAGACGTTACAAGACATGTTCCCCTAATTGTTTTTAACTGTGTATAATTAGAACTTCCCTGGTAAGATGGTTCACTATATATAATGATTGTGAAATATATTCTGAATGAAGTCGAGGGGGGAATATATTTTCTACCACTCAGTATGTGGTCAGCAAGATCTGTTAGAAAGAGTCACATATTATTTGTGTGTTTGTTGCTCCACTCACCATCGTTCCAGGCAATCTACCTAATTATCATGGCCCCAAAATTAAGAAGGTATCAACATATCCCTACTACATCGTAACGTTAGTTAGAGCATTATCGCGATTCAGCCATTACCAGGAATCAGTGTGTACATTGTGTGGACGACAAGAAATAGTGTATGTCACATATTTCCTATCACTTGCATGAATATTATGTCTATATCAAACGTGAATATATTCCTGTATTCAGAATCTTGTTAACGAGAAGTTTACTGTCTAGAAAACGTGTAGATTGCATCCGGGAGATAGTGGGTTCGAACCTCTCTGCCGGCAGGCCTGAAGATGATTTTCCGTGATTTCCCATTTTCACACCAGGCAAATGCTGGGGTTGTACCTTAAGTAAGGCCACGGCCGCTTCCTTACCATTCCTAGGCCTTTCCTCTCCCATAGTCGCCATAAGGGCCTATCTGAGTCGGTGCGACGTAAAGCAACTAGCAAAAAAACTTGCAAATTCTTCTATAACAGGAATAGTGTTACCCACGGTACCACAGTGCACATTACGTTACATGACACAGGCATCCCAACGCTAGAAGTTGAATCTTGTCTTGATAACAAGGAAATATTTGAAGTGCCCAAAGTTAAATATTTTCTTTTATCTTCAATTTTAACTTTTAACTTGCAAAACTTTCTTGCGGAACCTATTTCAGAACACACTATTACCTTCTTCTTATTTTAGGTCCTTGAAATAACTTTCACTTCTCGTCTTGCAGAATATTGTGAGTATACCTGAAAAAAAGTAAATAACTTTTCATATCTGAGTGGCTTATTTTAAAAGTTGAAAAACAACGAATAGTTGTTATTTAAATGTGTTCAGAGAGAACTAATTCCTAAAGGTCTAAGTTTCCTTCTGTCATAATTTATAGAGTTCATTCGCGCTCTGAATAACTTGTAAATATATAATGAAATTTCACTGCGCGGTTCTAAAAACCCATTTCTAAATCCCCTTTGACAGCGCTTATTATAGTGCAGATTTTTCGTTTTCTCTACATGTAAATACTAAAACTCTATAATATTTCTTACCACTAGATCTGACGCGTTTAATATAAAGTGTGCATCTCCTTAGCAGGGTTATAGTTTTGTGTGGGATCAGGCGATGATGTCTCAACTAGCGTAGAGGTAGAGGAAAGTGGTGGCTGTCGGACACATCTAGGACGAACACGTAGTGACCCATAGGCGAGATTCTGTTTTCTGCTTCTGAATTAATATGAGAGGGTTGGGACATTATCGTCAACTACTTTGTGTTCTTAATTAGTGTCAAGTCTAGTTGATCACCTGTGAGGTTGATGTGCGTGTTTATAATTCAATTGAGTCTAGGTTTGACAAACAGATTTCGGGTTACATAACATCCTGATGTTATCCATCATATGAATTTCGAGAAAACCATTTCTAGATTTCCAGGATGGCCGATATCAACATTTTAAATAATTTGTCATTTTTCTTCCTGAAGCAAGAGCCTCCGTGGCTCAGACGGCAGCGCGTCGGCCTCTCACCGCTGGATACCGTGGTTCAAATCCCGGTCATTCCATGTGAGATATGTGCTGGACAAAGCGGAGGCGGGACAGCTTTTTCTCCGGGTACTCCGGTTTTCCCTGTCATCTTTCATTCCAGCAACACTCTACATTCTCATTTCGTAGCATCTATCATTCATTAATATATCATTCTGGGAGTGGCGACCCCATCGTAATAACAGCCTATATATGATTCATTCATTACATCTCTGACCCGGTCACTGACTGGAAAACAGATTGTAGGTTTTCATTTTTTCTTCCTGAATATGAATGCACTCTAGAGTATTCTAGTCCTTCGAAGCAGTGTGTGATTTCTAGGAATATGAGGAACTGAAAGGGGATCAAACAAGTGGGAAAATACTAACCCCAGAATGCGCAATCCGTGATCCTAATATACATTTTCAGAATGTTTAGAGATCACGGATAAAACATTTCCCTAATTCGCTTTCTCTTCTAACTCAAATTTCTTACTTAATCATCCAGATATGAATCCAATACTCAGCCGTGGAAAGGCCGATGGTAACAGAATAAATATATCCGTATCTCTCGTTCAGCTATAGCTGCTTGAAATCACAGAACTAAACAGGTGATCGTGCAGTTTGTACACACATAATAAGTGACACATAAATGAAGAACAAATATATCCATAGTACTTAACATGAAATAACACATGAAATAAGTAAAATGAATACATTGCTAACCATTAAATGTGCAAGACCTAGTCATATACGATTCGCACGACATGAGCAGGATGCGTAGATCAAGAGAGGAAATGACTTAAGAGCGGCACAACGCAGCTTCTCATTACGTAGGGCAGTCACGACCCTAAGAATCAGTGTATCATTGTTAGAGGGTAAAGAGAAGCGACTGTTACGTAGTAGGGGCGTGTTTCATCACCATTTTTGTGGTCAGATGGCTTAAGTTTGCCTTGACGAAGAACACTGCAGCTCTGCCAGCAGTATTGGACTTTCATCTCACGAGATGTGCGGTATCTCGTGACTGTGTATTATTCATCCAGGGCAATGGTACTAGTACTGGAGGGATGTTCTTTTTTCATTTTGCTTTACGTCCACCGACACAGAGAGATTTTATGGCGACGATGGGAGAGAAAAGGGATAGGAGTGAGAAGGAAGTGACCGTGGCCTTACTTAAGGTACAACTCCAGCATTTGCCTTGTGTGAAAATAGGCATCTACGGAATATCATCTTCATGGCTGCCGGCAGTGGGGTTTGAACCCACTATCTCCAGAATGCAAGCTCACAGCTGCGCGAACCTCACCACACGGCACTTGCTCGGTGAACGGAATGCGACCACACTCAAAGGTATTTTCAGACAGTACAGTCACAACTGCCGTTACAGTGGAGGAACTTCGGCAGTGTGTCAATGCTACAATAACTTATAGGCCTATACTCCGGACACACATCCACTAATTTTTTAAATCTCAGATCTGCGCTATGGAGAAGATAATGATTGCCGTACATGATAGATACACAAGATTCTGATATGTGTATGCCACGCGGCTGGTGCATTTGAGCACCTTCAAATAACTTTGAGCCAGGAGTGAACCTGCCTTATTAGGCACAGAAAGCCATCGCTCCACCAAATGAGTCTGTTAGCCCTAACTTTCGAAAAGTGAAGTCACTTAAAATATTACTCTGGCCATTCTATAGCTGCTTTTTTATGTTCTCGCTTATAATGGGATACTTATTGACTTACTAAAATGTTTTCATTCCTCCCCTGAAGGGGGAGGCGGGCCTCTTAGACGGTGACGCCGTCTCTCAGGCCCGCAGATTTGTTACGGTGAAGGAGATGCTCGGAGAAAGTGAAGGGGTTGGCGGCCGTGGCTTATGCTACGAACTGTTCCAGCAATCGCCTTAGTGCAGGAGAATGGAAAACCACGGGAAACCATTCTCAGGACAGCCGACGGTTGGGGCCAGCGATGGGGTCCATCCCTGTCCCGTCTCCCGAATGCAGAGGCGTAGGGCCACGGTAGAGCCATGGCCACCCCTGCTCTGTTCGGTTGGCCGGTCTGAGTGCAGAGCAACTGGACCACGGACCAGCCGTGGCCACTTACAGGCCGAAACCCACTCTGCATCTACCGACCTTAATGGGATGATACTCAACCTTTGATAAATGGTCTCTTTCTTCTCATGGTGTAGGGGAGGAGTGTCTGTCTCATACCCCAAGAAATCCAGTTTGGTTCCTGGATAGTACAGTGATTTTAATCCAGGACTGAGACATTGAACAGGATACACTCAACCTCGTGGGCAAACCTGATGAGTTGTCTGCTATGGGAGGAAGAGGACCCGGTTGCGAAATCCAAGCAATACGAGTAAGGATGTCGCCATGCTCATTACATGGTACTCGAAAACCTGCAGACAATCAGAAGTCGACTTGACAGGCCAAGGCCCTTAATGTGCTGTAGGTGCCGTGGTTGTTTGCCTCCTACTCTATTCTAGTTGTAATAAACCTCAATACGCACTCTAATGTAGTCACTACATTCACAAAGGTAATTAGGAAAAAATCGTACACACTAGGTAGATTTGGCTATTGACTTCGATCTCCGAAGTCGCTTATATTAAGTAATAACAAAAGGAACGAAGCAATTTGTCTGAAATGGATTTTTTGTTGTAATGTCGTTATAAATATTACCTCCTAAAATGCTTAATGCTCCATCTGCTGGTAGATATTATCACGAAGATTTAATAAAGTGCTATGACAAAAATATTAGTTTGTTACTTGAGAGAGAGAGAACATTCTGAAATTCTTTACGCGTGTGTTTGTTTTGTTTTGTTTTGTTTTGTTTTGTTTTGTTTTGTTTTGTTTTGTTTTGTTTTGTTTTGTTTTGTAACAGGTAGGATGTACCTAAATTGCACACATTTACACCTCTTGATGCAGCAAATAACAGGTTGTTTAACATTCTGTAACTTTAAATTGTTACCTTGCCAGCGTTTTATTTCAAACTCGTGGCATAATGGCGTAATGTTCTAAAGTTACAGCGAGCTTTATGAGTTATTATTCCACTTGTGGAGTTTTAAAAGTCAAAATGACGGCTACTTTCTTTGTAGAGACCAGACAGATGTACGATGAGACAGGTAACGGCTGATCTGGTGAGGTAAATTCAAGATGGATATAAAGAAGTTTCGTCCTATCATAAAGTACGCTAATGGTGCTGAAATGAAATTCATGTTGCACACAGTAATTAGCTCGGAGAGCCACTGGAGGAATAATGTGTTTCCATCTGGAAGTACTTGTGTAACGTTTGTATTAACCCATTCCTACCATCCATCATCTACCTATGCACGATGTTACAATGCAAGGTTAGTGTACCTGAAACTGTAATAATAATAATAATAATAATAATAATAATAATAATAATAATAATAATAATAATAATAATAATAATAATAATAATAATAATAATAATAATAATCCTATGACCTCAGCTGCATGTGATGTCTGCTCATCAATTTCGACGTTCCGTTTTACTCTTAGCCAACTAGATAACAGACAGTGTAAACCGAATCTCTCTTGGGCGTCGGTGGCTGAGATTTTATTAATTTTTTCGAGTAAACACCAAATGTGTCACCAGAGATCTATTATATGACGACATCGTACGACATGGAGTGTCGAATGGATTTTCTGCCGCCCTTCAAAAGTCCGACTACCTCTTCCAGGTTTGAACACGCTATCTTGCGGTCCGGAGGTCGACACTCTACCACTGATCCACAGAGGCAGCTAATAATAATATTTTATATAATAAAATGCACATAATTTCAAGATAAATTGGCTAGAAGGACAAAGAAAGGCATGACAAGAAATCTCAAAGCCTTCAGAACATTAGTAACAAAGAACTAATTTACAGAGAAACATGAAAAGATAATTGGTAAGAAATGGTCAAAAGAACATAAGAAACAAATTAGCAAATTCATGAAGAGATGTTGGAAGCATAAGAAGGCGAAATATCCCAACGCGCTGTTTTATCTGACAAAACTAACACCAACAATAATAATAATAATAATAATAATAATAATAATAATAATAATAATAATAATAATAATAATAATAATAATAATAATAATAATAAATGAATAGGCCTAATTAATATATTATTATGATTTAATAAATAATAATAATAATGTTATTTGTTTTACGTCCCACTAACTACTCTTTTACGGTTTCGGAGACGCCGAGGTAGCGGAATTTAGTCCCGCAGGAGTTCTTTTACGTGCCAGTAAATCCACCCACACGAGGCTGACGTATTTGAGCACATTCAAGTACCACCGGACTGAGGCAGGATCGAACCTGCCAAGTTAGGGTCAGTAGGCCAGCGCCTTAACCGTCTGAGCCACTCAGCTCGATTATTATTATTATTATTATTATTATTATTATTATTATTATTATTATTATTATTATTATTATTATTATTATTATTATTATTAGGATAGCTGGGAAGAAGGATGCGAATTCTGGACGTGGTATGGCAAATTATTCAGAACCGAAAGCAGAGGATATTATAAAATTCAAAAATGTAGAGCGAGATCAGATAGCACAGTTAACATTGTAAGCTTCATAAGGTTCCTAGGTATGGTTCACGATGTTATAATCAGAATACAGCATTATTAATGACAAGTAGCACATTGTACACCCCAAAGGAAACAATTGGAAGAAAGGTCATCTTTCAATATATTAACAAACTCCTTAAAGTTTAAAGAAGAAATCTATTACAGTAAATAAGTTGTTGTTGCTGTTGCTGTTGTTTAGGTCATCAGTCCATATAACGGTTTGATGCGGTTCTAACATTTAGATATAACAACATTTTACACCTACTCAAATATGTTTGTCATAGTCATGTCTCGGTCTTAGTCCACCGTTCTTACAGCCTATACTTTCCTCATAAACTTACTGAACATATCCTGGATTTAATATTATTCTAATTCTCCTTCGGGTCAAATTTCACCAAATTATTCTCCTCTGATCTATTCGATTCGGTATCTCTTCATTCGTGATACCGTGCACCCATCTCACCCCTACTATTGCTCTGTACCACCACATTTGCTATGCGTCTATCCTCATTCTTTTTGAACTAGTTATTGTCAAAGTTTCACTTCTATACAGTGCCACCCTGCTAAGAAACATTATCTTCAAAACCATATTTATAACATGCTTATCTATGTTTGAAGTGAGTAAATTTATTTCCTTGAGAAACGGCTTCCTTTCTTGGGGTAATCTACATTATATATTATTCTTACTTCCACCATTCTTAGGTATTTGCTACCCATGAAACGATATTAATCTACTTCATTTAAGATTTCATTTCCTTACCTAATATTTCCTGCATCACCTGAATTCGTACAACTGCTCCCCATTGTTTTGTTTTGGATTTATTTATTTTGGTTTTGCACTCCTTTTCCAACTCGTTTTCCAGCAATTATTCCAGATCTTCTGCTGACACGGATAAAATAAAAATATCACCGACAAATCTCGGAGTTTTGATTTCCTCTCCGTGAACTGTATTACTTTTCCAAATTCTTGTTTGATTTCCTTTACTGCCTGTTGTATATGAATATTGGAAATGAGAGGAGACAAACTGCAGTCTTGACTCACTCCTATTTGGATTGCTATTCCTTTTTCATATCTCTCAATTCTTATCATTACAGATTGATTTTGTACAGATTATAGGTAACCAATCTTTCTTGGTGTTTGATCCCTTTTACCTTCAAAATCTCAAAATGTTAGATACAGTCATGGTTATCGAATGACTTTTCAAGATCTACGAATCCCATGTATTCGTCAGTTCGATCCTCCAATATCAGAAGTAAAATGCATATTGCTTCTCATGTTCCTACGTATGTTCTACCGGGCGAGTTGGCCGTGCGCGTAGAGGCGCGCGGCTGTGAGCTTGCATCCGGGAGATCGTGGGTTCGAGCCCCACTGTCGGCAGCCCTGAAGGTGGTTTTCCGTGGTTTCCCATTTTCACACCGGGCAAATGCTGGGGCTGTACCTTAATTAAGGCCACGGCCGCTTCCTTCCAACTCCTAGGTCTTTCCTATCCCATCGTCGCCATAAGACCTATCTGTGTCGGTGCGACGTAAAGCAAATAGAAAAAAAACATATCTTCTGAAGTCAACCAAATCCCCTTCCGGCATAGAGAGTGTGCCAGCATATAATATACTGCCTTAAAACGTTAGCATCAATTCCAAAGAAATAATTTACAATATGTGGAACATTTCATAAATACGTAACATAACATAAGATGCACTACTTTTTTATAGTTTACTAGCTGGTATACCCGTGCTTCGCTACGGGATTCTCAGAAAGGGTAGTTTTCCTAACTGAATTCAACATAGGTCATTACAAAAACGTCAGTAGGAATGTAGCGATTGAAAGCAATGTTATCCTATAAAATACTCGATCAAATGAAAAACCGCACACTTTCTCACTTTCAACGAACAGTACTACGGTGCCGATCTAAGAGTCCAAAGTTCCAGAGCTGGAATAACCAGCTCGCAGACTGCCGTGAACACTCCTCTGTCATTATTCCATTAAATATGGACACTATTCGTTCCAATCAGTGCCTCAGAGTAGAGATTGAATACCTCGAATACTATGATGAACCAGTGTGTTACGTTCCAGATATATCAAAATGTATGAACCAGAGGAATGGCATGCTAAGGAAGAAAGTTATCTTACTCCCCAGCTACTTCCCACCAATATACAGGCAGGCTGTTACAGTCGGTACGACCAGCCGAGTTGGCCGTGTGGTTAGGGGCGCGCAGCTGTGAGCTTGCATCCGGGAGATAGTGGATTCGAACCCCACTGCTGGCAACCCTGAAGATGGTATTCGGGAAATAGTGGGTTCGAGCCCCACTGTCGGCAGCCCTGACGATGGTTTTCTGTGGTTTCCCATTTTCACACCAGGCAAATGCCGGTACTGTACCTTAATTAAAGGCACGACCGCTTCCTTCCACTTCCTAGACCTTTCCTATTCCATCGTCGCCATAAGACATATCTGTGTCGGTGCGACGTAAAAAAAAATGGTATTCCGTGGTTTCCCACTTTCACACCAGGCTGTACCTTAAAGCCAAGGCCGCTTCCTTCACACCACTATTCATTTCCTATCCCATCGTCGCCATAAGACCTACCTGTGTCGGTGCGACGTCAAGCAAATTTAAAACAACCTCGGTACGCTGCAGTAATCCTATCTATCGGGGATGAGAGGAAACAGAAGACAAAAGAACATCACAACAAACAATGGTCAATGTAATGTTACTGTTGATAAAGTTCATGAGCTTTCTATATTGCAGGCCTTCACATTAGTTTTCTTTCGACTCTGTGATATTAGGGTGTCTTACAAAATTATTTATATCGTAGACTGTAGTTCCTTATTCTCAGACTTTATTTTTTGCTAGGGGCTTTACGTCGCACCGACACAGATAGGTCTTATGGCGACGAAGGGATAGGAAAGGCCTAGGAGTTGGAAGGAAGCGGCCGTGGCCTTAATTAAGGTACAGCCCCAGCATTTGCCTGGTTTGAAAATGGGAAACCACGGAAAACCATCTTCAGGGCTGCCGATAGTGGGATTCGAACCTACTATCTCCCGGATGCAAGCTCACAGCCGCGCGCCTCTACGCGCACGGCCAACTCGCCAGGTATTCTCAGACTTTACATACCGATTTTCACTAAATTCTATTTACCCATTTTCTTGTGACTCGGCGCTGATATGGACTTAGTAACGAAAATCCAAATTCATGAATATCTCCGACTACATGCGGTACGGCAACAATGTATAAGATTAAGTGATCGGAAATTTAATAACTTCTTACATAACTACTACTAACATACAACATAACTAAAGTTATGTTAGTTATGTAGTATTTATCGATACGACCACTAATAACATAAATAACTTATTTGAGAATTACATTTCAGACCTTCCCCTAAACTACCATTTCACTCAGCGTGAATAAAATAATTTGTAGCCTAGATTGCAGTGGTTCATCACCCGACATTACATACCGATTTTCATTAAATTCTCTTCAGCCGTTTTATCGTGATGCGTGTACAGTACAATCATACATACATACATACATACAGACATTACGGAAAAGTAAAAAATGCATTTTCATGTTACTTTGGACAAGACCGATACAGAAATATCATTCTTTTCAAATTCTGAGCAATGTACAGACAAAAATTTACTTTATATACCGGGTGGTACAGCTGCCCCTATTTTTTCCCGAATATATGCAACCAGCTAGGACGTAAATGCCTCTTAGTCCCATCTTGCGCAACAACTTACAGCAATGTTATGACAAGTTAACCCGACGTAGACTTCTCCGCACAATGGAAAAAGTGGTACAAGAGGCAGTAAGTGAGGTCCATCTCAAAAACACTCTACCATTTTATGTAGAGCGGTGTCCAATACTCTACTAATTTTTACGAAATGTTACTATACTGTACAAACCATAAACATGCCTATAGCTGTCGGTAGAGAACTGCGCACCTGATTGGTCCAAGAGGCCAGTTTCTTTTGACAGAAAGGGCGGTCGTGCTATCATAGAAAACGTGATAGGGTAAGACCAATTACAGACATGTCAATGCACCACCATTTTGTACAGTCTCATCACATCGAAATTGATAGAAACGTGTTTTGCACTGTAGTTTATAATCTGTGGCACGCAAATGATGTACAGCAGATGTGATAGCTTACGCCATGTAATTACTACCGTTAGAGCGATCAAAAAGGCATAAAACGGGACCATAAGGCTGTAACTCATCAGTAACTTGTCGAAGCGGGAACTTCCGCTCTCCTCGTGAATACAGAGTTACAAGGATGGCGCTTGTACGCTGCAAATAGCTGCGCGGAATTACGTATGGAAGACGTACCTCGATAGGTTACTTGAAGCAGGAAGGGTTCCAACCATTCTTGAGTCATGCAATTTTTTATGTCATTTCGTATTCGCCTAGGCATCGTTTACGAAGACCTCTCTGAAGTCTCCGATATTCTTCTACGGAAGTTATAATAAACAGGTATCATAAATATCGCCACATACGCACCGATTGTGAATACCACCTGAAACATAACGCTGGACTCATTCAACCAAGTAACGCGTAGAAAATGGTTGCAACTATCTGGGCGTAAGAGAGACGCGATTCTTTAGTTCACTGTGGTGTTTGCACATTCGAGTTCAGAACTTTTAACATCAACGATCAGTATCGAAGCGATAGCCTAGGTAATTCCATTAGTACAGAGCTACGAGACCAATTCTTCGTCGCCTGCAGTGGCTACATGGCACCAATCGCAACGAGCATACGATATGTTAGCAGGCATGTAAAGTTCGAATCTAGTTACGAGCTTTTCAATCTTATTATTATATTATACTTGTAAGGCCATTCGTAATAAATATTTAACGTTCTTATGTCTCAAAAGTAATTTGCCACCTTTACAAAGAAAGCATACATACGAAAGGAATAATAACATGCGACTTCCATACGGCAAACGACGACAGGGAATGAAGCGCAGTGCACGTGTTGTCAACATTCTGACCCACCCATTCAACCAAGCAACTGCGCACGTTCGACTCGAAGACCAACTAACAGCGGTCTACACTTCATGCATAGGGCACATGAAAGAGCATATCGTAATCCTAGAAGCAACGTGTGAGCACGTACTGTACGGTTAGCACGAAAGCAAACATTATGTATTCACGGGATGATTATATGAATGTGGTACTACTTTATGGAGAAGCAAGGCAAAATGCACGGGAAGCCAGACGCTTGTGTCAAGAACGATTTCCTGGACGAAGGCTGCCAATTGCAGATACATTTCGACTTGTTGAAAGACGGTTGCGTGCAACGGGGTCATTTCATACATTACCCCCCGTTCGGGATGCTCCAGTGACGTCTGGAAATAACGACGAAGCTGTTCAAAATGCAATTGCATACAACCCGCACACAAGCTCACGGGCCATAGGAAATGAACTGAACATCAGTCATGTATCTGTACTGCGAATATTGCACCGCCATAAATTCCACCCTTTCCATCAACAGCTGCACCAGGAACTTCACGGAGATGACTTTCCAAACCGATAGAATTTTCGCAATGGATATTACAAAGAGTTGAAGCTGCTGCGAATTTCTTAATGGACATTCTCTTTAGTGATGAATCCAGATTTCACAACAACGGAACTGTTAATCGTCACAACTTCCATTACTGGAGCGTTGAAAATCCTCACTGGATCAGGGGAGCTCGATTTCAGGTACAATGGGGCTTCAACGTGTGTTGCGGGATACTAGGTGACAAGATAATTGGACCATATTTCTTCGAAGGAAACCTCACGGGACGACGCTATCTAGGGTTTCTTCGTGAGTACCTCCCACTCTTATTGGAGGATGTGCCCCTTATGACACGGTTACGGATGTGGTTCCAGCAGGATGGAGCTCCCCCACACTGGTCGTTGGCAGTACGGAACCACTTGCATAGGACATATCCTGGACGATGGATTGGACGAGGTGGTCCGGTCACATGGCGCCTAGATCACCTGACCTTACTCCACTCGACTTTTTCCTCTGGGGTTATTTAAAGGAAAGAGTCTATGAGCAGGAGCCTGTGAGCCCGAATCATTTACGGCGGCTCATCACGGAAGCCTGCAGGCAGATTCCACCACATATGTTGCAGCAAGCACGAATGCCTCTCCTCCACCGTGCTCAGATGTGCATTAACGAAGCAAGTGGTCATTTTGAACATTTGCTTCATTAATCGAATGGCTATGCATAAGCCCATCGCACCGCTGCCGGTTCAATCTCACTTTATTGCAAATAGCTCTTTTAAGAGCTCCTTAAAAAACAAACATAGCTGAGTACCTGCAATATGAGAACTGATCATGATTTAGATTTGTCGTCAACAACACGACTCTCACGAACATCAACAACGCAATAAAAATATTCGTCGTACACAGGACTCGAACCGCCTACTAACGAACACCGTTACTCTCCTCTAACTTTTAGTAAGCTCGGCTATCACAGGTTGCTGTTTAGCGCTGTTGTGTTGCTGCTACTTCTAGTCATTCACCAATAATATTTACTTCTAGTCATTCACCAATAATATTATCTGTACAGGACGTTTCTGCGACACATAATTTTCACGATTCTTTACCATCAATCGGTATTTTATCATTAATGCTGATTTGCTTGACACGAATAAACGAATTATGGAAAGCGTTGTAAGAGCAGACATTGTAGTGAGTAGTCAAGGTCAATATTTTTAGGTTCGACTATAATCTGCGGGTTGCATAAAACTGCGTACATAGGGACAGCTGTACCACGCGGTATGTAGATTACATTTCAGGCCTTCCCCTAAACTACCTTTTCACTCAGTGTGAATAGCATTATTGATAGCCTAGATTATAGCGACCTATTCCCCGACTTTGCATACCAATTTTCGTGAAGATACGACCACTAATAAAATAAATATTTGACAATTAAATTTTAGGCCTTCCCCTAAACTACCATTTTTCTCAGCGTGTATAGACTATATTATAGCGACTTATTTCCCATCTTTGTCTAGTGATTTTCATTAAGACATGACCACTAATAACTTAAATATTTGAGAATTAAATTTTAGGTCTTCCCCTAAACTACAATTTCACTTGGCGTGATTGAAATAATTTATAGCCTAGATTGTAGCGGTTCATCACCCGACTTTACATTCTGATTTTCATTAAATTCTCTTCAGCCGATTTATCGTGATGCGTGTACATACATACATACATACATACATACATACAGACAGACAGATAGACAGACAGACAGACAGACAGAAATTACGGAAAAGTAAAAAATGCATTTTCTTGTTACTGTGGACATGACCGATACAGAAATACCATTCCTTTCAAATTCTGAGCAATGTACAGACAAAACTCTTATTTTATATATATAGATGTATGTGTCACAAAGAAAAATCCTGAATTGAGTAAGCAACATCCCCAATTAAACAAGGGCTAATCCCAAACTAATTTGAGTGACAAATTTCAGGAAGGTGGGGAGGCGAATACCTATCCTATAGCACATGAAGAAAAGTATCTACTAGGACCTAACAGTCAAATTACGGTGCGACAGATCGGAGAAAAATAAAAATATTAATTTAGAATAGTTGACCCATTGGCTATGATCCTAAAGGCGAGAATAAGTTGGTAGTGAACAAGGAGTGAGATATTTCGAGTGTGTTCGAGAATAAATTATAAGGCAAAAACCAGTTTACGAAGATGTTGAAATGAAATAAAGATACTATAAGGTACCGGTACCTAATGCCAGGTCAACATATGTTCCGGCTCTAACATTGTGACCTAATTCAAAATCAAAACGGCCACATACCAGAGTTACTAAAGGTAAATGTCAAAATATAAAATTACAAGATAGATGAAACTTATACCGAGAGAAAAATTACGAAAAATTTAAATTACTAATACAGTAGTCTCCAAAGCATAGAGTGGCCGCGTGTGTTCATGCGCTACGACTACGGAGCCGAGCTCTCCGTTCGGAAGACGAGTGGATTCAGATCCAACCGTTGGCTGTCCTGAAAATGGCTTTCTGTGGTTTCCCATTTTCACTTCTAGGCAAGTTCCTTTTCATAGGCCTCGGCCAATTCTTTCCACTCCTTTACCTAATTTCATTCACGATCATTCATCTGAGCTTCGTTAGCTCCTCAACTGAGGTTGGCCTTAAATACATGCCATATAAGTTCATCTCCACTTAATCCCGACCCCGTATCAGGAAAACGGACTAAGGGGTAGATATACAGTATTTCCCAAATCGGAGAAAATGTAATAGCTACGGCGTAAAACACTGTCCCATATTGCCGAAACCTTTCTCCTCTTGACCTGACTGACACCTGTCTCACACACACGACCTTCGAAGTCAAGTTCCCGCAGCTAGCATAGCTAATGGACGAGAAGAATAACTTTCCCCCTAAAAGGGGAAGGGGCGTAATAGCACAATAACAGAGATACGGGATAGCAACTTAGTAACAGAAAATTATTTCCTGGAGGGTGCGGAAATTTCGGATTTCCATATGGTAATATAGTAAACATTTTGTCGACACAAAAGTACCTGAATACAAACTTCACATAATTCTAGGGAAATGTGGGATCTTACGTTAATACAATACTAGTATAAACGTAGACTTTGACTGGTGACCTTCCACTCTTTAACAAATCATTGTGACTCTATGATGCAACGGATCAAAACGTTTTACCTTCTCATTCCTATTCTGTGAGAATGTAATAAGGTTACCATGACCTTTCATTCAGACAAATTTTTCCACTTATCGCAGTTTGATTTGCTAGATACAAAACAGATTATTTCCAGAATAATTGCAACAAAATTTACCTTAACGCTCTTTAAAATAACCGGCCGAGTTGGTCTTGCAGTTAGGAGCGCACAGCTGTGAGCTCGCATCCGGGAGATAGTGGGTTCGAACCCCACTCTCGGCAGCCCTGAAGATGGTTTTCCGTGGTTTCCCATTTTCACACCAGGCAAATGCTGGGGCTGTACCTTAATTAAGGACACGACCTCTTACTTCCCGTTCCTAGGCCTTTCCTGTCCCATCGTCGCCATAAAACCTATCTGTGTCGGTGTGACGTAAAGCAAATAGCAAAAAGATAGCTCTTTAAAAATTACATACTTATCATAATTTATTTGAACTGAGGCATTCCAAAATTCTCCTGATATGAGAAATAGTTTGTTGCTTATTTGCACTTGCTTGACACCTCATGTGTATAACAGCAGACATGATGCTTGGAAATGTGCATTTCGCTGTACCTGTGTAAGCATTTAGAAAGATACAATAGAAGAGTTATTGCGTCTGCGAATCTTCTCCATTTCCATCATTTGGCATTAGTTAATTCTTCTTCTTGTTCTTCTTCTTCTTCTTCTTCTCTCAGTCTTACCCTGTGGCATACAGGGTTGGCGTTTGCTTCTCTAATTTTCTTCCACCAGATGTTCCTGTCCCCAAATTTCTCTGGTTTCCAACCTTTCCTTCTCAGGTATACCGTTATCTTCACCCTTCATCTCAACTTTGACCGCCTTTGTTTTCTTTTACCCTTAACGATGAAGTTTCGGATTATTTATCCAACCTACTCCTCTCCTTGTCGCTGCACCTGACCATACCATCGTAGTGGCATTTCTGCAACTTTCTTCCCCATGTATTACACTTTTACTGTTCTCTAATTCGATCGTTTCTTATTTCATCCCCTCTGGCGACTCCAAACATCACGCGTAACATCCGTGTTCATGCAACGTCCAACTTATTCTCTTGGACATTAGTAATGAGCTACGTTTCCACACCATACACCACATCCGGACACACTATTGATTTTTACAACTTTTGTTTGCAGTTCATCTTCCTATCACCGAGTATTGTGCTCATCTTTCACAAGTTGATTCATCCACATCGTATCCTCTATTGTATATCATACTGCACCCACCCCCTACCCATTGGGTCTCCGGCAATAAATCTACAGGTTTGTTAAATGGACTTAAAATCAAGTGGGCATAATCAATACACTTAATTTAGCGGCTTAAAAGGTAGGAGAATACAGGTGCCATATAAGTAAAAAAAGAATTATAATAATATTTATAATTTATATCAGCCCCACCGTCGGTAGCCCTGAAGATGGTTTTCCGTGGTTTCCTATTTTCACACCAGGCAAATGCTGGGGCTGTACCTTAATTAAGGCCACGGCCGCTTTCTTCCCAGTCCTGGCCCTTTCCTGTCCCATCGTCTCCATAAGACATATCTCTGTCGGTGCGACGTAAAGCCACTAGCAAAAAAAGAATTATGTCAAAGGGTTTGTTATACTCCTGATCAAATAACCCGAACGAACACTCTCATATATCACCAATATCACTTCTTCTCATATACCATTTGTTTTAAGTCATTTCCACTATTCTTTAAAATAAAAGTTCACATACAAAGGAAACTGTTGCTTGGGACCGTCACACATCTGTCCCTCACGAGATAAAAGCGCAGAATACCTTCGGGTGACGCTGGGAAGATTCACCTCACCCCCTCAAAGTTACCATACACCCTATTCTCGGTGTATTAGAGGCAAAATAGCGCGGTAATAAGGTGACCAGTTATCTTATAATATGGTTAAGACTCGCCCGGACGAAATCTGATTGCAAAATCCACACTAATGAATAAATATCTGTCCTATTTTTCAGCTCACTCAATGGACTTCCCCTGTCAAGTGATGTCGATACATTTAACACATGACCTCTGTAACTTTCCACTGTTATATAATCATATATTCCTCATTTTAGCAGGAGATTATCACCATAAAGGGCGTCATATTCCCTAAATAAATTCACAGATGACGAGCAACACTTTTGGAGCCTTGTGCAGTGCAGCATTATTAAAATCGTTAATTCCTCTCATATAGAAAACAAAATTGACCAAGCTGTTTTAAAGATGGTTCCGAGATTACGATGGTAAAATGTTTACTTCTCCCATTCACAAACAACTGGTGGTCGGGATAATCCCTCCCGTCTTTTAATCCTAGAGTACCCTTGCTCTGCTTGGGGGAAATACTCTATAGCCTCGCGCTTGGCGTTCCACGCTTCGAGTTCCCACGAACTCGCTCCCAGAAAAAGAAATGCCCCTTCACTTGATCCCTAGTCCTTTCTTCAAATCCCTGTCGGGGGCAATACTTCAGTTCACCATCCCTCAGTAGGCATTGATACCGCTGGTAATTGCAATTATTGGAGCGCAACCCAAAGGTCCTCTTTCTTAACCGTGCCCGTATATTCCGTGTTTGTTCTAATGATTTTCTTGCGTCTCTCATCTATGGCTCTTCTCCGTTCCTCAACCTTTCCTTCTAGTTTATCTTTACTTATTTCACATAGCACAACATCATCGGCAAAGAGCACGCACCAAGGTGCTGGATATTTCACAGCCTTATGGGCATCTATTGTTCCGAGCCCTTACGTTGATTTTTATGTGATCATAAAATTATCTCAAATCCCTATAAGAAGTATTCAGAGCAAGGAAAGTGAGGAATAAAGCTGATAATGAAGTAAACAATTTTTTAATTCATTCATTCGATTACTTTTTCATGCGTATATAAAATCTCACTAGCCATTCACACAGCCACTTGTGAGGAGGTCCCATCTACCTTTCACAGTATAATTCCGTCAGCAAAGGCGTGCATAGGTAGTGTGCGGCAGCGAACGCACTGTACCTTTCAGGATGGGAACTATCTGACTTAAATAGTTTGATATTAAACTTTAAATGAAAGGATACCGAAGTGTGAGTAATAGTAGTAGTAGTAGTAGCAGTAGTAGTCTACACTGTGGGTTTTGCCGAGACAACGACATTATTCTGTAAATGCAATAGAAATCTGTATTCCTTGGCTTAGTAAATATTATTAACTTACTTCACTATAAGGTAGATATATAATATATGACACTATTGACTCGAAAATTATTTATGAACCTACGAAGACTGTAATAAACTTGGTGGCGTCATTTACATATATACGAAACCATTTATTGTAGAACCACCATACCTCTACTGGTCCTCAATGTAATCGCTGTAATGCTTTACATGTGTGGGTTGCACAGGATACCAGTAGCAGTGCCACCCTCACTGATGTCCACAACGGAGTGCCCTACTGCATGAAGTATGGCATCTTGTGTATGGAAATGCTTCCTTCGGAGTGGTTCGTTTAATTTGGGCGAAAATTGAAGTCAAAGGGACTCATGTCCGGTGAATATGGTGGATGTTCAAGGAACTGTCATTGCAACCGTGCCTCACAGAAGCAGCATTGTGACAGCGGAAATTGAGTGCAATACAGTAGGTGGATGCTTTTGGAAATGGGCCTGTTTCCTGCACAGTGGGTGACGGAGATGATGTTCCAGAAGTCTTCCATGTGCCACCTCGATATTCATCCATGCTCGTTATACCACCTTCGGAAACATCACTTGAATGTACGGTTTGACGTCAACAAATTGACGGTTTTACATTCGTACGTATGCAAAACCTGCATTAACATATCTGGGTGCTTTGCAAAGCTCCACTTCCTGTGTGCATGTCATGTGTTGCCAAGAACCATACCCTCAATTATTCCTTCGCGAAGGGACGACAATGTTGGCACTGTTTCGTTTCGGTGCCTCGTAGTTTCTTAGCACTATTGTTTATTTAGTTTATAGGAATATCTTGCACTGAATCGATGCAAGAAAGCGATGAACTTATTAGAAGTTTTGGTAGCCATAGTTCACTGTGAATGTTTGAATTACACATTGTTTGAGCTCTGGCTTTTGCATGTATGCGAAATACAGCCTCGTTGTTGATATGTTAGCAAGAGCAACCTAATTCTGAGCACAAGCAGTCAGGTGAATTAAATTATTTCACCAAATTGGAAACCAATTCCGATGTTGTCCCTTCTGTATTATGTGTACGCATTTTATATCATTCATCACGTGCAGAGTATCAAGCAAACCAAATTAGTTTTTCTCATTTTTCTGCCTCGCTAAAGAGACTCAAGCACTGAAATAATGAAACAGGATAGCAATATCCATGAGTTTCTATGAAGTAACTGTAATCGATTGAGGAGACAAGTTTTTAACGGCAATAAACTTGACTCTTCCTTCCCCATTACGATATATTAAAAAAGTCATATCGATGTCCACGGAGACAATGAGTGTAAATAAACTACATACGACGAGAGTATAAAGAGTTCATGAAACAATTTTTCCATACTGTAAACTCAGCGTTCGTCAAGTTCCAAACTATTACAATGTCGCTATTAGTCACTGTTAGTTTACTAATTATAAACAGCATAGCTTCTTCATTAGAAATTACATACATGCTTTTCGAATGGAATTTCTCCCTCAGTGGCATATTTTATACATTATATAAATTTATAATTTTATAAATTGTGATCATCAACAGCAATACAACAGGATAGAAATATTACTGTTTCTGTACTGCAAGTTGTAGAGGTACGTGAAATAACATTATGGCAGCTAACTTTAGTTTGAATGCTTTCAAAATACTTCATATCACTGGAAGGAAGGGGTTATGGTTTTTCTTTTTTCCTGATTATTTCCTACCAATATTTCTTTTTAGGTTCCGCTGCAAATTTGTGCTTTTTAATAATATTCTAAAAGCTTCACGATTTCCTATGAGGTATTTTGTTTTCATTACTTGCAGGCCTTCCTTTGTTAATTCTAGGCATTTTATCTTAGAATTCTATGAGTTTATTATATTACATAATCCTTTGGTGAGTCTGTTGTTTGTTGTCTATTCTGTAAACACGCCCATAGAATTTCAAACATACCTTGGGTACGGTATTAGTGAACCTGTCAGCTAGACTTCAGAGGTCTGCTAGTTCTCCTCCTGGTCCAGATTCCACTTTCTTGCGTCCGACCGTGTATTTTCTTGAGAGTTTTCCATTCTTGTTTTTCAGTTTCTGTGATTTTTAGAGTAACCCCCTTAGGATATGGTTTTCGAATTTTCGCATTTCTTCACATCACACTTTTGTTGTAGTAAGTCCACGTACCTCTGTATGCCTTCTGGACTTTGGTGGCTCATCCTTTGTTGCTCCTACTGTCCAATCTTGATGATTGAATGATTTCTACAAGGAATTTTATCAATCAATCACTATCAATCACTACTAATCTGCATTTAGGGCAGTCGCCCAAGTGGCAGATTCCCTATCTGTTGTTTTCCTAGCCTTTTCTTAAATGATTGCAAAGAAATTGAAAATTTATTGACCATCTTCCTTGGTAAGTTATTCCAATCCCTAACTCCCCTTCTTTTAAACGAATATTTGCCCCAATTTGTCCCCTTGAATTCCAACTTTATATTCATATTGTGATCTTTCTTAATTTTAAAGGCACCACCAAAACTTATTCATCTATTGACGTCCTCCCACGCCATCTCTCCACTGACAGTTCGGAACATACCACTTAGTCGAGCAGCTCGTCTCCTTTCTCCCAAGTCTTCCCAGCCCAAACTTTTCAACATTTTTGTAACGCTACTCGTTTGTCGTAAATCGCGCAGAACAAATGTAAACAACTTTAACCGACAGCTGTCGTCCACGTTAAGTAAACAGATTCTCAGCAGATGGCACCTTCTACATTTTTTATGCAAATAAGGTTTTAAAATGAAGTTTTTTACGAAATCAGCAATTTTACTCTATTTGTTTATTTTTCGTTTTTAGTGGGGAACTTAATCTTCAAAATGATGTAGCAACGTCCCTTTACCATGTACTTATGTTTATGTGTCGTCCCTCGTGACCGAGTGTAACTAAGAGGGATATCAATGCATAAAGCTAGGTAACAGGGAAGTAATTAACGTCTTAAACACCGACCCGGATGGCGTATGTACTTTGCTCACGTCGTACTGCCAGAGTGGCGTAGCGGATGCGGTTAGGCGTTCGCCTAACTATCGACGGGATGTGCCAGCGGCGGTTCGAAACTTGCATCGTTCAAATATTTGTTTGCATCGGTATGATGATTGAATACGTAAACACAGGCCCACGTTTGCCACATTCATACAGTGGAATGACGCTCTTGATCATCTTGTGCCCTGCGCGTACTCCGCTGGTTTGGGCCTGAATGTACTGTAATCTCTGCTGTCATTTGGCATGTTTTCCACGGAGGAATACGTTGACATGCTCATCATTTATGGGAAAGCAACACAAAACGCGTGCGAGGCACTACGTCTGTACCAGGAATGGCATCCTGACAGGCGACACCCAGCTGCTACGACATTCCGCCATGTTGAAAGACTCCTATGGACAACAGGCGTGATTTTCAACCAGACACCAGTCCGCGATAGGCCCGTTACATCGGGTGAAACAGAAGAGGCCGTTCTGGAGGCAACTCATAAGAATCCACATATTCGTAAAAGGGCGATTTCACGACAGGTTAACACCAGCCAGCCGTCCATCTGGCGAATACTGCATCAGCATAAATTTCACCCATACCATCTTGAACTACACCAAGAGCTCCATGGGCGAGATTTCGAAGCTCGAATGGAGTTCTGTCGGTGCTATTAGGCAGGCTGGACAATGATGCAGAATTCGTATCGCATACCTTGTTCTCGGACAGAATGCTCTTCCACAATAATGGGAACGCCAATCGCACAACATGCACTATTCGAGTCCGGACAATCCTCACTGGGTGCGACAGGCGGCTCATAAAGTACGATGGGGAGTGAATGTTTAGTGTGGAATTTTGGGGAATCGCCTGATTGGACTTCATTTCTTTGAGGTCAATCAGAAGGCCCCACGCTACCTGCACTTTATGCGCAGGAACTCCCACTCTTGCTGAAGTTTGTGCCCTTGCTCGATCGTTTGACAATGTGGTTGCAACAGGATGGAGCTCCACCACATTCGACTTTACCCGTTCGTAACCATTTGAACGACGAACTACCAGGGAAATGGATAGGACGAGGAGGCCCTGGTCCTCGGACCGTCATATCACCAGATTTAACGCCGTTAGACTTCTTCTTGTGGGGACATTTAAAGAACGTCGTTTACACTCAAGCGCTGGGGAACCCCGATTAGCTCCAGCAACTCATCACGGACGCCTGCCGAGTAATTACACCTGGAATGCTTCAGCGCGCAAAACGATCTATTGGACACCGGGCCCGAATGTGTATAAACCAAATCGGTCATCACATCGAGCATTTGCTGCGATAAAACATTGTCAGGGCCATTGTGTTCGTATTAATTCCGGCCTGTATAAGTCCGGCCTGCTAACTATTCGGCCTTTCTTAGGGCTACAAACACTTTTATTCACACACAATGTGCATGAAAGCGCGTATATAACTTACATTGCGTGTGGTGTGTATTAAACAAATATTTCAAATTTCGAAATCTTTGCCTTGGACTCGAATCACCCACCTGATGTTCAAGCCCGCTTTGCCACGACTTTACTAAATACACTACGGTTCCGTACGGCGCAATGGGCAGCTTATAGCAAGTATTAGGTTTACTGCGGTCACAATATCAATTTAGTGTTTCACCGGCGTGTCAGGTTCATATTATCTAGAAGGCGCACGCGTGTCTCCCAGTGTTTAATACGTGTATATCACTACGGCGTCTTATCATGGTGAGGTGGTAAATACCAAGATATCCAGTTGTAATGTCTGAGCATACCGGCAGAGCAGATGTTTCCAGGACGGAATGTACATTGTGGGTTGCATAAAACGACATTGGAAAGAGCGGCTGAGTCGCAGTGTATAAACTTCCAAAAACACATTGTTCTGCCCGTCGTTTCCCTAAAGACAGTGAAGTGCAAACACATAGTTTTGGTTGTTGGTTGTTGTTCGCAGGGGAGTTCAGTGACAATTCAGATACCACGTGTTGCCACAAGGAAACGTCAATTTAAAGCCCATTAAAGTTCGTAAGGTACTTCACAACCTCATAGAGCAGAATATCTTACTTCAACCCTCATTCTGATGAAATGTGCTATACTAAGAACTACCAAGTAAATATTAGACAATTTAACAATGCTCTGGCATTTACTTCAATTCAGATTATCTCGGTTGACATTTTTGGCATAGGTCCATATTGTTTTAAATTACATGGTTAGATGTATCATATGGTAGGAAGTTTGCATCCTACAGCAGGCGTTGCACCAACTTACGCAGGCCGTTTCCTTGTAGATTTTGATACTGCATTACAATATCGGATAGAGAATGAGGCAGTAGAAACTTTTGCAAATAAATAACGGTTACATTGCAAGTAATACTTGATACACATAATCCTTATGCACACTCGTTTAAATATATAAAACATGTAGCTGACATTATACCTCATTTTAAATTACAGTTCACTACTAGCAATGCATATCTTCCTCGAGGATACAATCCACGTACAGTCAATGAGGTAGCTGCTGATCTTGTCCCTAATGACGGAACACCACCGGACCCGACGAACTACCAGGGAAATGGATAGGACGAGGAGGCCCTGGTCCTCGGACCGTCATATCACCAGATTTAACGCCGTTAGACTTCTTCTTCTTGTGGGGACATTTAAAGAACGTCGTTTACACTCAAGCGCTGGGGAACCCCGATTAGCTCCAGCAACTCATCACGGACGCCTGCCGAGTAATTACACCTGGAATGCTTCTCCCAGTGTTTAATACGTGTATATCACTACGGCGTCTTATCATGGTGAGGTGGTAAATACCAAGATATCCAGTTGTAATGTCTGAGCATACCGGCAGAGCAGATGTTTCCAGGACGGAATGTACAATATTGATTTTCGTCATCTATTCTAAAAGTACTGGTGCACTTTCCAAAATATCTTACATTTGAACCCTCAAACTGATCCGATGTGTGTTCCATTGCTTTTCCCAAGTGGTTATTCACGCTGAATGAAATGGTAGTTTAGGGGAAGGCCTGAAATGTAATCTATATATAAAACAAGTGTTTTGCCTGTACATTGCTCAGAATTTGAAATGAATGGTATTTCTGTATCGGTCATGTCTACAGTAACAAGGAAATGCAGTTTTTACTTTTCCGTAATTTCTGTCTGTCTGTCTGTATGTATGTATGTATGTATGTATGTATGTATGTATGTATGTATGTACACGCATCACGATAAAACGGCTGAAGAGAATTTAATGAAAATCTGTTTGTAATGTCTGGTGATGAACCACTATAAGCTCGGCTATAAATTATTTTATTCACGCTGAGTGAAATGGTAGTTTAGGGGAAGGTCTGAAATGTAATTCTCAAATAAGTTATTTATGTTGTTAGTGGTCGTATCGATACTACATAACTAACATATCTTTAGTTATGTCATAAGTTAGTAGAAGTTATGTAAGAAGTTATGAAATTTCCGATCACTTATGTCTTATACATTGTTACCGTATCGCATATAATCGGAGATATTCATGAATTTGGATTTGTGTTACTAAGCCCAAATCAACGCCGAGTCACGAGAAAATGGGTAAACAAAATTTAGTGAAAATCGGTATGTAAAGTCTGAGAATAAGGAACTACACTCTACGATATAAATAATTTTGTAAGACACCCTAATATCACAGAGTCGAAAGAAAACTAATGTGAAGGCCTGCTATATAGAATGCTCATAAACTTTATCAACAATAACATTACATTGACCATTGTTTGTTGTGATGTGCTTTTTGTCTTCTGTTTCCTCTCATCCCCAATAGATAGGATTACTGCAGCGTACCGAGGTTTTTTTAAAATTTGCTTGACTTTGCTCCGACACAGGTAGGTCTTATGGCGACGATGGGATAGGAAATGGATAGTGGTGTGTAGGAAGCGGTCTTGGCTTTAAGGTACAGCCTGGTGTGACTGGTGTGAAAATGGGAAACCACGGAATAACGTCTTTTTTTTGCTTAACGTCGCACCGACACAGATATGTCTTATGGCGACGATGGGATAGGAAAGGTCTAGGAAGTGGAAGGAAGCGGTCGTGCCTTTAATTAAGGTACAGTCCCGGCATTTGCCCGGTGTGAAAATGGGAAACCACGGAAGACCATCGTCAGGGCTGCCGACAGTGGGGCTCGAAGCCACTATCTCCCGAATACCTTCTTCATGGTTGCCGGCAGTGGGTTTCGAAACCGCTATCTCCCGGATGCAAGCTCACAGCTGCGCGCCCCTAACCACACGGCCAACTCGCCTGGTCGTACCGACTGTAACAGCCTGCCTGTATATTGGTGGGAAGTAGCTGGGGTGTAAGATAACTTTCTTCTTTAGCATGCCGTTCCTCTGGTTCATACATTTTCTGATATATCTGGTACGTAACACACTGGTTCATCATAGTATTCGAGCTATACAATCCCTACTCTGAGGCACTGACTGGAATGAGTAGTGTGATATTTAACGGAATAATGACAGAGGAGTGTTCACGGCAGTCTGCGACCTGGTTATTCCAGCTCTGAAACTTTGGACTGTTAGATCGGCACCGTAGTACTGTCGTTAAAAGTGAAAAAGTGTGCGGTTTTTCATTTGATCGAGTATTTTTTTATGATAACATTCCTTTCAATCGCTACATTCCTACTGACGTTTTTGTAATGACCTATGTTGAATTCAGTTAAGAAAACCACCAAGTCAGTCTTTCTGAGAATCCCGTAGCGAAGCACGGGTACATCAGCTAGTACATGTATAAATGACGTGACTGCGCAGCTTTATGATTGAGTAAATAACAAGAACAAGTCACAGTTGACGAACTGAATATTTATTTGAACTGTGCACTTACCTGTCGCTATGTGAGCCCACCAGCGGCTATACGGCAGTTACACGAACGTCTCTCCAACGATCACGTACAGTCCAGCGATTCCCTGTCCACTTACCGGAAGAATAAATGGTGTACCTTCAGGCCATATCCGAAGCTAATGCCAACCTTGATAGGGACTACCAACTAATGGCATTTTTTTAAATTGTACAATGAGAATTTTACCGTCCGCCAATACCTTTACCACTAAATTACAGAACATTTTATGTGGTCAAAAAGACAATGAAATATCCACAAAAAAGTAACCAAATGCTTTGGACTGTCAATTCGGCCGACATCGAATATTACCTCCGAGTACTACATTTGCACGTAAAAGGATCAGAGTCGTTTGACGATCCACGTACAGTGGATGGAATGCTGTGCAACTCATGTCAACAAGCTGCACAGGAATTATGTTTAGTCATTAACAATGCGGAATGGAATAAATGTTTGCAGGAGGGTGCCAGAGACAAAATGCCAACGCAGTTGAGATGGATTTTCGCTATCATCTGCATATTCGGATATCCTGCGAATGTACCTGATTTGTGGACAACATTTCAGGACGCAATTTCAGAGGATTTTCAGAGACAGCACGCCCTACCTGAAGCCTACAACCACACACTGCAAGAATTGAAGAATGATTTTAAATATTATGGCAAATCTTGCCAATAATTGAAGCTAACGAACCCAGTTGTGACCGTCGCACAACATACAGCAGAAACCTACAACGTAGAAGAAGAACGTATGAACGGCAAGATGGGTTGTTAAAAGCTAACCGTAGAACAAAAGGTAATAGGTAATTAAGTCTTGCATGCAATTATAAATAACTTTCCCAATTGTTAGTTCATTGACGGAAGGGGGGCTCCTGTAAAACATTCCTCTACGAAACATTGGGCCCCAAGTTATGAGTTAAAAAAAGGTTGTTTTTTCAGTTAGCGGTCTAATGTATTAAGGTGAAGGAGATTGCTGGCTAAGGGCTCTACTCAGGATCAGAATTCAGAACAGATGTTAGTGAGAAATCGGTACGAGTCACTGCAGGTAGAACAATAAAGGGAAGATGAGGAACAGCGAACTATTGCTGAGAAGTGTGTAAGAAGGAGGAAAGGAAAAGGTACGAAAGGGAAATGTAGAGTAGAGGATAGGAAAAGACAGGTGGAACAGGGTCTTTGGAGGTAGAAAAGGGAAGAATAAGTAGCTTCTGCAGCCGTCAGGGAAGACAGAGCTGACCAGGAGGGGAGGGGATCAAATAAGGTGGACAAGGTTGAGGTTCAGGTCATGGGCGATTCCGTTGATTGACATGTGGGGGAGAGTGTGTAAAGGAAAGGGAACCAGGGTAGAGGGTTATCCAGGAATTATGCTAAGGCAGATGTTGAGGAAAGTAGAAGAGAAGCAGGAGGGAAAGGAGTAGGTGGTAGTGTTTCACGTTGGTACCAATAACGAAAAGCGAGCAGTTATAAGTACCAACATAGTTGAGGATGTGTGGGATCTGGCAAATGCAACACGGATGGAGTTTAAGGAAGTCGAGATTGTTATCAGTGGAATACTGTGTAGGAAAGATACTGACCAGAAAGTGATTGGAGATTTACCTGATACTATACAGTGGGTATGTGGGAAACTGGCAGTGAAATTTCTAGATCATAACGGGTGGGATCTGTTCTCAGATGGCCTTCACTTAAACAGCAGTTGTGCGTGTAATTTAGGAAATCTGTTTAGAAGGGTTATAGAGAGGTACATTCAGGGAAACGGGGTGGTCAAATAGCGGTGACAATATGACAGGGACCTGGAAGTCAAGCAGGGATGACATAAAAATATTAGTGTTGAACTGTAGAAGTACTGTAAAGAAACGAATCGAATTGAGCAATGTAATAGATATATACTTACCGGGTATTATAATAGGAGTTGTGTCATGGCTGAGAAATGATATAATGGATGCAGAAATTTTGTCACAGAACAGGAGTGTGTATCGTAGAGATAGGATAGGAATGGTAGGATGGGTAAATTTTGTCACAGAACAGGAGTGTGTATCGTAGAGATAGGATAGGAATGGTAGGATGGGTTGTATTCATTCAGGTGAAAGACGAATATGTAAGCTACGAAAAAGTTAAAGATGACAAACATGAAATTCTAGGTGTAAGGTTCATCTCTAAAGATGATAGGAAAATTTATGTCTTTGGAGTGTACAGACCGGGAAAGGGTAGCGCTGAAGCTGATTCGGAATTATTTGATGAGAACATTAGGTATGTTGGAAACGATATGGAAAGGAACGTGATTGCAGCGGGTGATCTAAATTTACCAAATGTCAATTGGGAAGGTAATGCGAACGACAGGAAGCATGGCCAACAAATGGCAAATAAGTTAATATTGGAAGACAACTGATTCAGAAAGTGATGGAACCAACTAGAAGGAAGAATATTTTGGAGGTGGTGCTGGTAACACCAGATGAGCTCTATAGAGTAAAGTAAGTTATAAATGGCATCAGTGATCACGAAGCTGTTTTTGTCGTAGTTAGAATAAATGCCATAGAAAGGAAGGTCTTAAAAGTAGGACTATTAGGCAGTACCATATGGCTGATTAAACGGGCATGAGGGAGTTTCTAAATTATGATCGGTGGAAAACGGTAAATGAAAATGTAATCAGACTCTGGGATGGATTTAAAGCAATTGTTGGGAAATTTGAAAACAGGATTGTAATTTTAAAGTTCGTAAGGAATTGTAAAGACACACTAGATTAAAACAGAGAAATAAAGAGACTAATAAGGAGGTGCAGGTTGGAAAGGAATATAGTTAGAAATGGCTGTGGAAGTAAGGAGATACTGAAGGAACCTACTAGGAAATGGAATCTAGCAAAGAAGTCAGCTAAGGATCACATAATGGCAATCATAATTGGCAGTCATACAAATTTTAGTGAAAAATGAAAGGGTGTATATAGGTACTATAAGGCAGAAACAGGTTCCAAGAAGGACAATCCAGGATTCGTTTGTGAACAAGGGGAGTGTGTATGTGAGGATCTTCAAAAGTCAGAAGTATTCAGTCAGCAATATGTAAAGATTATTGGTTATCCCGGGAACGAAAGTATTTTATCTAAAAATGGGATGGTTGGTTTCTGAATGACGGCCTGGTATCGTTCGGTACCGCACGGCGCATGACATATCTTTTGGGTAAAACATAAAATTGTTTCCTCTTTAGGATACTATGTAATTTAATGCTTAATATTGTTACAGAATATCACTTACAAATATATTTAAATAAAGGAATAAATGGTGTTTATAGGCTCATTTGCGTCATCTTTTTAGGTTTTCTGAAAAATAACATTAGCTCAGGCATGACACCTTCTCATATATTTTCACTTTTCACTGGTGTGGAATGACACAAATCAATTTACACAGACGCCCACACTATACTCGACACATTGTGTGGACGCGGGATTCACATCCAGCGGCTGCACATCGTCGCCGTTTGTTGATTGGAGCGATATAGTGATGTAGGCCATCGAAACTCAAGGTGTCAGATACTCTAAAATGAAAAGAACTGAGAATAATTGTACTTTGTATTAATTTCTCTTCAAAATACCTCCCGATTATATATATCGTAATCAATGTATCGTCATAAATATTTTGCACGTACCTTATTCCGATGGTGCTTCCACGTGACATCGACAGACGTCAACCTGTCTTAAGAGGGTGCAAATAACACCTCAGGTGAGTCATTACAATCTCTGTCCTAAATTCCAACTGCTTAATGTCATTGCCGATTTCCTCAACAGCATCCAAGAATTGTTCACTTTGATGTCTAAAATCCATGTAATTATAGGCCACCACTACTTTTTGCCACGGATACAAATCCTACGGACGCCTACATTTTCGTCCATATGATCGGCGCCACTCATACAGCTGTTGTATTTTCCGAATAGTTTTGGACGTGGGACTGAGATTTTTTCTTTTCAACTTGACTGTACCGACTAACTTTTGACATAGTTTTCAGACCATGGCAGGATGATACCACAGTAACAACAGCGTTGTCAACCCAGCGCGGGACAATTATCCCTTCTTTACTTGTAGCGTATTCGAATGTGCCTCGTTTCTTTTTCTTCATTTCAGTAGAAGAAGTCAGTGGACAGTCTTTCGGGGCTCGATTTTATCGAATGGTCCCAGTAAATCCGTATCCTCAAGAGCGAAGGTGATTCACTAATTTTAAACCGGTGAACAAATTATCACAATAAATTCTATAGGGCAAATGTAGAACGCCGGCATGTAGCTGGTCCATTATAGACACTAAGGGAGCTGCATCCTTACCGAATTCGGTTTCATACTGTGTATTGTCAAAGGGATTTTTCCCTTGATAAACTTGAAACGACACTAAATATCCAGCAACTGTATTCAAACACCACACTTTGAATCCAAATCAGATCGGCTTCCCCCTTATGAACTGCTTACACCCGTGTTCTCCGTAGTATGGTATCATGCACTCGTCGTAAGCCAAGTCCTGTTCCGCTGTAAAATACCAACGACATTTTTTCTCTACTATATTTATGAAATGTCTTTATTTCCACAATTTGCCATCTGTAACCATGGTGTTATTATCCACACAATGAATCAATCTCATTATTTGAAGAAAGCGATCTCGGCGCATGGGACTGCTGACCAACTCATAGTGAACGTCGCCCTCATTTTCCCAATATCGACTTTTCCAAGGCAATCGCACATAGCCACTTAGAAGTAAAATGGCAAGGAATATTTTTCATTTCTTCAGGGGTTACTTTGAGATCTTCTTCATTTAAAAAAAGGGTATACTTGCTAGCCCCAGAGCACAAGAAATTCACAATTTCATCGTCAAAAACAACTCAAATATTTCGTTCGGCGTCATATTTCGAAAAGTGGAAAAAATTGCACTAGGAAAGTGGAATGTTGTGGGAACTAGGTCATCCGCCATCATTATCAGACTAGGATTATGTACTGCTATGCGGAATTTGCTGCTTCAGCACTACTTCAGCTGGTGCTCGGAGTTGGTGTCCTGTAAGGTTATCTGTGAGACCCCCTTCATCTTCCCCTGCCGAATGCCGAATCTTCATCGGATAATGCATTGGATTCCGGTGGTTCAATGTATATCGCTTCAGGTTTAGTATCCTCTTCTTCACGAACGCACAGAGACTCATAAAGCGTCAAGTCACTGAGAAGAATTTTACACGTTATTAGACGCGATACATCGCGCTCTCCACGTGCATTATGAAGTGTACTTATGAGTAAAATCTGCAATTATACAATTGAATAAACTCATATAAATCGTTATTTGCGACTACAGTATGAATTGTTTTTCTAGAATCACATTCAGAAGTAAGGAGGAGAAGAGGAACAGGAAGGTATGGTAAGCGCCGTGTGGTACAATAGAGTAACAACGAAATAATTAGTGTCATAACAACGAACACAGAAATTCTGACCAATTGTTTGCTATTTCAAGTCATGTACTGATATTTCAAGATAATAAACCCCGGTATACATATTTGTATTGTCAACATTTATAAACAAAATAAAGCAACCTACCTTAGACGGGCAGTCATCTTTATTCTTCTCGACACGATCTCAAATTCCAAGCAGTTGTCGCCGCCAACAAACACTCCAATAAAACCCTCCGTTAATTTCAGGCATTGTAGTGAATTTTACCCTGACAATGTAAAGCAGATTTGCCAGATATACGGAGCGAGTAACAATCAGTAAGAGAAGACTTGAAATAATGCGCCCTGGTACCGTACGGAACCGCACGGCGTTCCCAAGTTATAAGGATAATGTCCAGATAGAGGTGGTCACTAGTACTAAAGATGTAATAAAATTTACCTATGATAAAACTACATTTACAATAAGATACGAAAGTTAAAAACTAGAAAAGCAGCGGGAATTGATAAGATTTCGGGGGATAGTCTAAAGACAATGGGTTGGGATATAGTACCATATTTAATTACTTGATTGTTTGCATGAAGCAACTGTACAAAATGAATAGAGGGTTGCTATAGTAGCCGCTGTGTAGAAAGGAAAGGGTGATGTTCATAAAGCTGGACATTACAGACCAGTCGGTTTGACATGCATTGCATGTAAACTTTGGGAAAGCGTTCTTTCTGATTATATTAGACATGTTTGCGAAATGAATAGCCGGTTCGACAGAAGGCAGTTCGGATTTAGGAAAAGTTATCAAACTCAAGCTCAACTTGCAAGATTCCAGCAAATTATAGCAGATATCTTGGATTCAGAAGGTCAAATGGATTGTATCGCCATTAACCTCTTTAAGGGATTTGATAGAGTGGATCGTGGCAAAAGTGAGTGCAATTGGACTAGACAAAATAGTAACTGAATGGGTGGATATAATTCTAGAAAATAACTCAGTGAATTAAAGTAGGCGAAGCTTTATCTGACCCTGTAATAATCAAGGGGAGATTTCCTCAAGGCAGTATTAATAGACCTTTGTGTTTTCTTATATAAATAAATTATATGAGTAAAGAAGTGTAATCTAAGATAAGGCTTTTTGCAGATGATGTTATTCTGTATAGAGAAATAAATAAGTTACAAGATAGTGAGCAACTTCAAAATGACCTAATAATGTGAGATGGCCAGTAAGCAATGGTATGATGTTAAATGGTGTTAAAAGTCAGGTTGTGAGTTTCACAAATAGATCGGAAAAGTCTTCCCAGTTATAATTACTGCGTTGATGCGGTGATAGATACTATAAGGGAAGATCTTCATTGGGGTAATCACACACACGGGATTATAAATCACGGGTACAGATCTCTGCACATGGTTATGAGGGTATTTAGGAGTTGTAGTAAGAATGTAAAGGATAGGGCATATAAGTCTCTGGTAAGACCCCAACTAGAGTATGGTTCCGTTGTATAGGATCCTCACCAGGATTACTTGATTCAAGAACTGGAAAAATCCAAAGAAAAGCAGCTCGATTAGATCTGGGCGATTTCCGACAAAAGAGTAGCGTTACAAAAATGTTACTAAGATTGGGCTGGGAACACTTGGGACAAAGGAGACGAGCTGCACGACTAAGAGGTAATTCCGAGATGTCAGTGAAGATATGGCGTTGAATGACACCAGTAGACGGAGAAGTTTGAGTGGTGTCTTTAAAAGTAGGATAGATCAAAATATGAAGATAAAACTGGAATTCAAGAGGACAAATTGGGGCAAATATTCGTTTATAGGAAGGGGAGTCTGACACCGGGGCGACTGTCCAAAATGCAGATCAGTATTGATTGATTGATTGATTGATTGATTGATTGATTGATTGATTGATTGATTGATTGATTGATTGATTGATTGATTGATTGATTGATTGATTGATTGATTGATTGATTGATTGATTGATTGAAAGGCATAATCGCGAATCTCCTACCATGGGGACGTAAATCAGTTTTATTTTCAACCAACCTGTACCCATCTTGAACACAACGGACTCAGTGATTAGAGCAGCCATCGTTGAAAATACGGTTAAACGATCGTCCGTAAGGTCTCACATTAGAATTCATAAGTTGACTCAAAATATGAGGGCAAATGATGATCCTCTTTTCACTGAATGGTTACTTAAATTGTATAGCGGTGATTTAGAAATTCAAACAGATTACTAAAGAGGAGCGATCAAAATTCCAAAACGTTGTTATTGTAATGACGACAGTATTATTACCACCGTATTTAATGCCACATAAATCAAATAACACAATACTTGGAAATTCTATTCAAGGGCAATTTTATGTCCAAAAACGATTGTTGTGCACTAATTAGTGAATATGTAATTTCCAATTTGTTACCTGGAGAGGAATAGGTTTAACTCAGAACTGATTCTGTCCAGCATCTATATATATACTCATACATATATATATATAAAATGACATGTCCTGACTGACTGACTGACTGACTGACTGACTGACTTATCATCGCCGAGCGAAAACTACTGGACATAAAGAAATGAAATTTTGGTGACACAAGTTTACAGACGTAAAAATCCAATGAACGGGGTGAAAATAAAGGTGAAAAAGGGGTTGGATGCCTTTTATAAGAATACTTATATCTCTAAAACCGAAGACGTTACAAACATGAAAATTGGCCCTTGAAATTTCCTTTAAAAACTAAGAAACACGTATTTTTTGTTTTTGGGAAATCCAGTAAATGGGGTGAACAGGAGTAAAAATATGGGGCGAATTAAACAAATGGCTGTTTCTAGTGTATATTTCAGGAATGTAACATGTTACAGGAGTGTAAATTGGTATTTTTAGTCCTTTTAAAAATAAGGAACCATGTTTTTGTTTTAGGAAGAAACTCAGGGGTGATGCAAAAAGGACTGACAAGGGTGTTGAATTCTTTTTATTTCAATACTGATATCTCAAAAACAGCCGATTTTACAGACGTGAAAGTTGGTATTTTGGAGTCTCCTTTAAATAAAAAAACATATAGATTTTTACGGATAATCCACTTAAAGGGGAGTGAAGGAATTGAAAAATTAGTTAAATTCTATGCTTGAGGATACTTATATCTCAAAAATTGAAGACATTACTGATATTAAAATTTGTGTTTGGAATCTTCTTTCAAAGTAAGGAAACACGTATTATTTTGTTTGCGGAAAATCCACTTAAGAAGGGTTGAATGAATTGAAAAATTAGTTGAATTCTTAGTATGTAGTACTTATATCTAAAAGAACTAAAGATGTTACAGACGTGAAAATTGGCATTTGGAATCTCCTTTAAATATAAAGAAACGCGTTTTTTTTTGGAAAATCGACTTAAGTCTCACATGTACAGTTCTATGTCGCATGGTCATCTTAGCCCCAAAAGGTAATACCACTACGTGGTTTCCAAAGTGTTTCTGGGATAAATAAAACTCAATTTTTCGGCGAAGTTTTTACTTTAGGGATTTTCAGATAATGTCTTAGTACAGTACCGAGGAACGATTACTTTTAACAAGTTACTAAATCCACGCGAAGAAGAAATAAACAACGTTCAATTGCACCCAATGGAATTCTTGAATTGCTTAAATCCAATACTCCAAATCATAAATTATTTTTAAGGAAAAGTGGTATTATTATATTATCGCAAGAGAGGTATTAATTAATGGTGGAAGATTAGTGGTAACTCACTTAGGCGTGTACATCATCACTGCTAAATAAATTCATCCCAATAAAACTGTGCTCATACCCCACATTAACCTCACACCTTCTGATCCAACCGTGACTTTACAAATCATAAGGAAAGAGTTCCCAATAAATGTAGCCTTTACTATGACCATTAATAAGTCACAAGGTCAGACTCTTCATAGGACAGAATTGTATTTACCAGAATCTGTTTTTTCACATTCATTTAGTGATATTTATGTTCGTGTTAAAGGCACATACACCCAAAATCTTACATCACTGCTGACTAACCGGAATTTCGAGGTCACCATGGGACAAGAGACTAGTAAGTCCTTGACAATAAAAAAGTACTACCTCAAGGGTCAGTACTAGCTCCACTTCTTTTCAACGTATATACCATTGGCACGCCTAAAACCATCAACAAAATATTCTGCTATTCTGATGACTTAGCTATCGCTGTTCAAACTGTCACACTAGAAGACGGACAGAGTATCCTCTCCAGAGACTTGAAAACTTTAAGTGAATACTACGTGAAATGGAGACTTTGTATAAATCAAGCAAAGACAGAAGTATGCGCATTCCATCTGAATAACAGAATGGCACACCAGCAGTTCAACGTGAACTTTTGTCAACAGAGAATTAAATACAAATTCCTGTCTTGATCAACATCATGCCTCCTTCATTCCGTAGAGCACAAGCACTGTTAAGAGAATACTCCAAGATAAATGAGAACCCTGACTTGCCCATCCACTCCAATATTCCTGACCTTCAGAGGAACTGGATGAAATCTAGACATCCGACAGTTAAATTCGCTCAGAAGCTCACAGGAGACAACTTCAACCCCTATGCCCAATGGAAGGAAGATTGGATCTCAAAAACAGGCGAACATCTCTGGCTTTTCTTCCCACCTAATTCGAGGTCTGATCTCCCAAGAAGAACTTGGATCATCCTTAATAGAATTCGACGTGGTCATGGTGTCTGTGCTACGTCCCTGTATAAATGGGGAAAGATACAATCCCCCGAGTGTGACTGTGGTGCTCCTTTTCAAACCATAGAACACATTGTAAAGGAGTGTAGCAGAAGAGCCTACCCTGGAGATTGGTTTGATTTTCTAGAGGCCAATACAGAGGCTCCAGAATGGATAACATCTTTGGACATTAAAATATAACGTACTTGCTTTCTTGTTTCTGTATATATATATATATATATGCCATACGATAAATAAATAATCCACCCCAAGTACCTTGGCATCACCTTACAGCGTTCCTTGTCGTCAAAAATCATCTTGAAATTAAAAGTCAGAAACTGAAGACACGAAACAACATCATGAAGGAACTATATGGCCCTTTATGTGTGGCAACGTAGCGCTCACACAAAAAGATCCATGTTCACCTGAATGAATGCATGAGAAACGTAACTGGCACATTGAAATCTACCCCAGAACCCTGGGCTACACACCATCAGCAACATACCTCCACCAGAACTAAGAAGACAGGATGACACAGTACGTGAGTGGAGAAAATCACACCATCCTAACCATCCCCAAGACCTCCCAATCCATGAGGTCATTAAAAGCCTACCACTAACTCGTCTTAGCTCAAGGAACCCAATATGGCACGGCGTAACTGACTTCAATGTCAAAGAAAAATGTCGTGAAAGCTGGACTTCTTCATCTATAGAAGATCAAATGGTCAAAGATCCTTCTACTGCCCTACAAAGATTCTGTTTAAAAAGACTAAACCGCATAAGAACAGGTCATGACAGAGTTAACGCCACGTTACGTAAGTAGGGACTTCAGGATTCTCCTGCCTGTGACAGTGAGTTCATTCCCAGACTGTGAAGCACATCGTAAAGGAATGTCCGCTGAGGAAGTACGATGGACTATTCCAGGAATTCCAGGATATCATTGACGCTACACCTCCTTTGCTACTTTGGCTGGATCAATTTAACATTGCTCTTTGAATGTGAATGTTACCAACATTCTTGTCTCTGTATATATTGTATTTTTATGTGTATAAGCTGACTCTGTGGATCAGTGGTAGAGTGTCGGCCTCTGGATCCGAAGATAGCGGGTTCAAACCCGGCAGAGGTAGTCGGATTTTTGAAAGGCGGAAAAGAGTCCATTCGACACTCCATGTCGTACGATGTCGGCATGTAAAAGATCTCTGGTGCACATTTGGTGTTTACCCGACAAAATTCATTAAATCTCAGCCACAGTCGCTCAATAGACTTTCTGGTAACTCGGTCTGCCATCTAGTGGGCCTAGAGTAAAACGGAGCGTCGAAATTGACGAGCAAATAGCCAGATGGCGTCAAATTGAAATGTCTGCACACGTCAGCTCAGGCCATACGATTATTATTATTATTATTATTATTATTATTATTATTTGTGTGTATATTCTGCGTATTACTGTATTCCTGTTTGTAGTTGCTTTGTCATATGCTAAATAAATAAAATAAATAATATTAATGGGCCAAAAAATAAACGATGATCACGTTATGACTGCTAACATTGTTTTCAAAGAAGTTCTCTAAAATAAAAAAATGTTCGAGAAAAAAATTCACATCTGACAAAGACCATATCTATTTCTTAATGTCTACATTTTAAATGTTTTACAATTAAACATATTGTATATATAATTATAACGACTTCCTACAATGAGACGAAATATTCGCACAGGCCAGCTAGTCATTATTATTATTATTATTATTATTATTATTATTATTATTATTATTATTATTACGAACGATATGGGAAATCAATAGTTCTTATTGGTGGGGAATATGGTACATTAAAGCTACTAAGGTAAGGGATTAGTGGCCTACAAGATGGATAATTAAAATTCCAGGACGGCCTACTTTTCAAACAGCTGAGCTGCATGGCTCAGACGGTAGAGCGTTCACCTTCAGAGCCAAACTTGGCGGGTTCGAACCCGCTACCGTACGCTGGTTTTTGAAGGTGTTCAAAAACGAAAGCCTCGTACCGCTAATTTGACTACCACGTAAAGAACTCCTGTGTGACCAAACACTTCGACTTCCCTGAAGTCCCTGAAAGTAGCTGGAATATCATAACTCTAATAACATTATTATTGCACAAATAGTTAAATTTTCTTCAGTTCGACTAGGCGGATCAATACAAACAATACGAAACATGCAACTCGAAATTCGCGTTCACCCATTAACATACAGAGTTATTTATTGATTTGTTTTATGTCAGACCGTCGGTAGTTGAAGGAGACATAAATGAAAGAAAATGCACTTAACGTGTTATTTCATTTTATTTAAAGCTTGTCAAAGTCCGCTAAAGCTGCTTGTATTATTTCATCTGAGTTTTGATTAAACAAAATATGAGATGACACAACCCTGTACAATGCCACGTTTAAATACCACCTCTTCAGAGAACTCCCTACCTACCTTTATGATGGCAGTCAGATTGCAATAAGTATTGCTGTTGATTCGAATGTCCTTCACATCCAAGTTCTTCTTGAGTGTTTGGATGAGTCAATTTGTCGAAATCTTTATTATGATCCATACACTTACCGACTCATTACGCGATGTTTTCCCACCATTCAGTACATGGACTGGCTGTATGAGGAATGTCATTACTAGCATCGCTCACACCCCAACCACTTTCATATCGTCAAAGGCAAGGATGACACTGAGGCAGTGTCCCCGTTTCTACCATCAAGGTAATTTGCCCCAGACAAGGTGACGGCATTTTTTCCGTATACTTTGAGCTCCCATTAATCTAGTCCTTCCTAACTTTAATTTAAATTCTTATTTACATTTATCTTTAAGTCCCGAGACGTACATTGCGTCTCAAATATCAAAGAAAAAATCAAAAATATATGAGGCTAAAAAAGGAAACTTACTCGTGGAAAAGAAAAACGTTAACCACTCAGCTAAAAATCTTAATGAAATAGAAAGAAAGCAAGCTGCGACCTCATGCAATCGGTGCTTATTTACGTTACACTAATATTTACATTTACAAGCGTCCAAACATTTAGTTGAATGGTACGTAGTCCTTCCAAACAAAAGCTAATTGCACTGAAATTAAATATCAAAACTAACCTATCCCCGTTTGCAACATTGAAACACCTACACACATACAGAATTACATTGACAATTTAGTACTAATTTATTTCGTTTACTCTTGTCGCCTGCCTTCAGAACAGCCGGCACTCCATCGTGTCAACCAGCCATATCGAATATGGTGCCTTCGGAATAAAACTCGGTCAGTCTCTGGGTCTCTATCGTCCTGGCGTAGAAATGTGATCTCGTAGTCTCCGGCGCTGCTTCTAGATGTTGTCCGAAACACCCCTTCGCTCACGGCGTAGAAAACTAGGTCAAGATTAGCCTGCCAATTACCAGAATACTACTGCCGCGGTAATTTCCACTGACCGTGAAAAACCGGCTCCCATTCGATCACGGAACAACTCTTATCTAACCCCATAACTAGGTCAAATATTTCCCATTTAAATGCTGGACTGGAAATTACTGAAGTTTATGTGCTAGAAAAATATATTTACACAATCAGGCTACTATGCATTGAAATGATTATCTGAAACTGTTATTTCCCTATGGAAATCGAAAGATAAATGCCATTCCCCCAAAACAAAAGTACAAGTTCCCAAACGATCAAGATACACGAGTCCTGACCCGCACTCACGTAAATAATACTTCTTACCACGTTACTTGCGCAGAATCTTTCTGAATAAAGGGGTAGCTAGCCCAAGCGCTAGTCGCTTTTATTAATTCGTTCTCTCAGACGCTGTTGTATGCTCGTTTGGGACCATCACTTACATAGACCAATGCTAGCCAAAATGACAGTGACGCTATCATACCATTGGTTCAACACATCGCGTACCTGATGTTACTTTAAACGTATCTTCCTAGTTTCTCTAGCCTCTCGCCGGGCTTCCGAAATGTTTTCCGTTGGTTCCGGCCATTGGAGTTCCATTGTTTCCTTGTTCTGCTTCCTATATAAATTGCGACATGTATTGATGAATGCAGAAGATCCCTGCCGGTTACCAAGACTTAATAAAAATGAAAGATTCTGTGTACATTCGAATAAATCACTGAGAGCAGTTCAATAAGGGCTCAACAGACAGGTGAATAAAAGTAAAGGGATTGATCTAGCCCATACAAGAAGCCATTGTGTACTGTAAATATTAGGTCTCGCCAGCAAGGGCAGAAAATGACATGCCCTAATTGACGTTGGATGGTAACTGCAAGTTACAGATCCTAATTTTAATACCGTTGTAATTCCCTTCACCACAGTCTGTTCCTATCCTCATTTCAAGGTTTCAGATCACCTTAATTATGACCTAAGATTATTACACGACATTTTCCCTGTAGCCTGTGTATAGGAAAACTGTCAAACACCATTGATTAGATGGTACCTGGACCTAATACTGAAATGCTGAAAAATACTTCATAATTATTTTTCAAAACTCTCGTGGCTTGTAGATTATGTGCAATATGACGCATGCAGTGGTTAATCAAAAACTGTTTAGACATCAAAATGCTCACAAATTACATATCTATTCTGTGTCCTAGGCAAAATCTGAGACTGTATTTCAATTAAGACCACGACCGCTACATTCTTAGTCATAGTCATTTCATGCCCAAGCATTGCCCAAATTCTATTTCTGTTCGTACGATATTAACTAAGTACCAATAATAAACCCCCACGGCACTTAAGAGGAGGCCGGAGCTGGAACGGCACTAGTTGTTGTAACATGGGTCAAAAGTTTGTAAGAGTTTTTTATGAGGAAACGGAACAACGTAAAATGATTTTATTTTTATAGCGCACGGTAGTCTGTGATACACTTTTCATTAGTGTAAAAGCATTTCAAAAGGAAATAAAAATATAGTTATATAATGGTAGTTAAAATAACGAATCTCCATATAAAATGGAGCTCTGAACAACGGTTTTCCTAAACTTGTTTTAAGTCAAGATGGTGTTCAAATTAGAAGCAAAATATACAGTAGGGAAGTTTATATGTTTCTCTAAAGGGCTTCTTTAATATACTTTAAAATTAGGGATTCTCTGTATAATTAATCGAGATTTTAATAAAGCTCTGCTTATTGACTTACGAGTGTCGGCCGAATTCTAGTGCTGGTAGTTCAGCCAGTTTCCGTCAGAAGCCGCAGCGTCACAAAGACCTTGAAGGGGGATGATGACAGATTAGCTTTTACCCATGCAGGGATGTGGTGAGTGAGATCTTCAGTTGCTACCAGTCGCTTCCTCACCCTTGTTTCATACAAAGCGGCAGTGGACACGCTGACAATACTTTGTTACTCGCTAGTTGTGGTATGACCTTTCAATCGCACATTATATTTTGTCGTGTTTTATTATACCGGAGTACTACGATTAGTGGATTTTTTAATCCGCTGTCGGCAGCCCTGAAGATAGTTTTCCGTGGTTTCCCATTTTCACACCAGGCAAATGCTGGGGCTGTACCTTAATTAAGGCCGCGGCCGCTTCCTTCCAACTCCTAGACCTTTCCTATCCCATCGTCGCCATAAAACCTATCTGTGTCGGTGCGACTTAAAACCACTGGCAAAAAAATAGCATTCATCGACATTATTCTTTAAAACACGCCGAAGTATATGACAAATATGTTGGTGAAGAACACCATGAAATTGCAAATGAACTTAAAACAGCTGCCTTGTCTGAGGTAGGTGTTATTCGACTTTATAGACTTTTCTTTGTTATATTAGTGACGCATTGATGCTTACTATTCAAACTAAGATAATTAACTTATTTTTATTGGTAATTGTAGGTCGGAGGTGAATCGTCAGTTCGAATAAGCTACAACATATCGCACTAAAAGTATGGCTACATGGCCTAACGTTACAGAAAGAGATGCAATAATGGCTGAGAATCCGCATAGTGAATAGTAGTTGCCACTAATGTTTCTATTTATTATCTCTGTGTGTATACATTTATAAAACTATTTTAATGTTTAGTAGAATAAGAATAAAAAAGGAATTAATTGCTAAAATATATGTTGTTCATCTTTCAGTTGTAGCCTATTACAATATGGGCAGTGGCGGTTCTAGATACTTAAAACTGGGGGGGGGGGGGAGGGGTGAGCTGTTTGAAATTGAAAGTCATGGTAATAACAGAATTCAAAAGAAAAGTAACTATGTTTATGAAAATACAATGGGCAACATTAACACAACCATTAACATGTTTATTTCAAATACATTGAAAATGAAAATGAAAACCTACAACCTTTTTTCCAGTCATTGACCGGGTCAGGGATGTAATGAATGAAGCAGATATAGGCTGTTAGTACGATGGGGTCGCCACTCCCAAAGTGATTTATTAATGAATGATTGATGCTATGAAATGAGAATGGAGAGTGTTGCTGGAATGAAAGATGACAGGGAAAACCGGAGTACCCGGAGAAAAACCTGTCCCGCCTCCGCTTTGTCCAGCACAAATCTCACATGGAGGGACCGGGATTTGAACCACGGTATCCAGCGGTGAGAGGCCGACGCGCTGCCGTCTGAGCCACGGCGGCTTATTTCAAATACATTATACCTGTAAATTATCAATTTCTTTATTAATCAAAGAATTTTAAAATAATTATTTCACTAAAACTGAGGTCCCGCCAGTGCTAGAATCGCCTCTGGATATGGATTCACCTCTACGTTTGTTACTAGTTGCACGGTAACTCGCCGCTGCAGTATTCGGGAGATAATAGGTTCGAACCCCACTGTCGGCAGCCCTGAAAATGGTTTTCGGTGGTTTCCCATTTTCACACCAGGCAAATGCTGGGGCTGTACCATAATTAAGGCCACGGACGCTTCCTTCCCACTCCTAGCCCTTTCCTGTCCCATCATCGCCGTAAGACCTATCTGTGTCGGTGCGACGTAAAACAACTAACAAAAAAAAAAAAAAAGAACAAACTCACCGCTGCACTGCTTCCCTCGCACTCGATACGAGGCTTGCAGGCGGACCTCCCCTGTTTCTGCATTACAACCCTCCTTGAGGCTCCGTGCATGTGTCACTGAAATACCCATTACAGCTGGGACAGATAGAACGCAACCGTTTCGGCAACACAACTGTTGTTGAATGAAACATTTACAAGAATATAACCTTTTTTCAGTTTTAGTGTGGTGGTGGTGATTATCGTTTTAAGAGGAAGTACAACTAGGCAACCATCCTCTATATAACTCTAATCAGAGAGAAAAAATGGAAGGGATCTGACACTTCGAAAAATGAAGGTATCGGCCAAGGAAAGACAAGGGCCACGAAGGGCGTGAACATGAAAGACTCCATAGGCCTTCTAACGTAATACCGTCGGGTTCGGAAAAGAACAAGAGTTGACCAAATGTGGTCGGATAGGATAGATGAGAGAAGAGAATATCCTCTACTGCAGCTGGTTATTCAAGGGAAGATACAAGGCAAAAGAAGACCAGGAAGAAGGCGCAATCCTTGGATTGATAATTTGAAAACTTGGTTCAACTGTTCCGCTACTGAGCAACATCCAAAACGAGAATCTCTATGGTAGCCGATCTTCTGAAAGGAGAAAAGAGATGACGGCCGATGACCTTCGATGTTAGGCCCCTTAAAACACCAAGCAAGAAAGGAGATGAACCGAGCTCGATAGCTGCAGTCGCTTAAATGCGGCCAGTGTCCAGTATTCGCGAGATAGTAGGTTCGAACCCCACTGTCGGCAGCCCTGAAAATGGTTTTCCGTGGTTTCCCACTTCAAACCAGGCAAATGCTGGGGCTGTACCTTAATTAAGGCCACGGCCACTTCCTTCCCACTCCTAGTCCTTTCCTGTCCCATCTCCGCCATAAGACCTATCTGTGTCGGTGCGACGTAAAGCAACTAGCAAAAAAAAAGATGGCACTTGAAGAAGGATAGATGAAAGTAAGGAGCCAGGCACAAGTAAGTGGAAATAAAGCTAGGACTCAGCGAAGGGCTCCGTGGTCGCCAACCCTGACTCCCAAGTTCAGAGTCCATGGGGCCCCCTTTAGTCGCCTCTTCGAACAGGCGGGGGATACTGTGGGTGTTATTCTACTACTCCCACCTACAGAGGGAAGTTGCAGTGCCCCTCAGCTGTTGCGTTCTTCACCAGCACCGTTTCAGAGTTTCATAACGGGTAGGTATACAAAACCATCGTTTACAATCCTTGTATTTCTTTGAAATGGGGTTTTCCAACGTAACTAGAATTACTCACAGGTCAGATAGGTCATTCCGGTGAGGAGCGTTGCTATTGGCTAAAGCGTCTGACGTCACCGAGAGCGAGAATGATGTGGTTTTTTTTAGCTTAGTAATTACTCTAATTACACTCTACTCAAGTCATGAAATACAGAACTAATGGATCTTTAGATGCTGTAACATTTAATGTATAAAACTTGTACGAAAACATACGACTTCAAATCCGCCTTTGTAAAGACAAAGAGACTCTCACAATGGCTCAAAAGTTGGAACGCAGGCCTTCTGCCCCTTGGTAGGTTCGATCCCGGCTCAGTGCGGTGGTATTTGAAGGTGCTCAAATATGTCAGCCTCGTGTCGACATGTTAAGGAACTCTTGCGGGACAACATTCCGGCACCTCTGCGTCTCCGAAAACACGTTATTTGATCGAATCCAATTTTAGCACAATATACAATGGGATGTTTTATATATTGTTTACATATTTCAGAACTGTTTGTTTCCAAGGAAAACAATTTTTATAAATTAGTAAGGCTTTTTTTTACTGAAGGTTGTTCGAAAATTCCGTTCTTGGTCACGTTACAAACTTTATCGTATGTCCAAAGTATCACTGCGTAACTAAAAAATGCGTAAATGAATTCACTTCTTTTATATCAGTTTGTATTTTCTTTGGATAGAATTATATTATGTATCACTGACTGGCCGGTACAGGGAAAGATGTGAGGCGGGGACGGGGTTGATGCACTACTTCATTTCAACATCGGAAACAGTGTCCGGCGTGCTGGCTTTTGGTCACAGGGTTCCCGGGCTCGATTCCCGGCAGGGTCTGGAATTTTAACCATAATTGGTTAATTTCTCTGGCATGGGGGCTGGGTGTATGTGTCGCCTCCATCATAATTTCATCCTCATCACGACGCGCAGGTCGCCTACGGGAGTCAAATCAAAAGACCTGCAACTGGCGAGCTGAACTTGTCTTCGGACACTCCCGGCACTAAAAGCCATACGCCATTTCATTTATTGTTGCCGGAAACAGTACGTTATTTTGACTGTTGACAGTTTTGCTCAGCACTAACCCATGCTCAATAATTTCCCGGAATGTTTCGCATTTAGTACAAATGTCAATTTGTCAATCAGCTCCGTGCAAATACTGTATCACAACTTCCTGGTGACACGACTATGTGATGCTGTAGGGTGAGAGGGGAATCGCTCGCTCGGCCTTGGTCTTTCTCAAGGTTCTTAAACACTACTAAAGGTTGGGCCCAACGCGAGACGAGCTGCTATTGGTTAACGAAATGACGTCACAGAAGGAGCAAAGCAGCCAAGCCCATAGCGCGCAGTTCAGTAGGAATCTCATAATACCAGCAAACATTACAGTTTCTCAGAACTAAATGCAGACCAGACATAAAGATTACTGCTGTTATAAGATTGAAAGAGAGTACAGCATAGTAAGTTTCATTATTTCTGTTACGAATAAGACGTAAATGTAACGTGACGGCACACTGACCAACGCTCGAAATTTATAAACAAATCCAAGTTCCTCTATTTAGTTTGAGGAAGGCTACGTGCTCTCAAATCTGTCAACATAAATATTTAGAGATACGAAATGTTTGTAATATTAAATGTTGACAGCAGAACTTCCGTAATGGAACTACCGCATGTTAACACACGATACATGACTCACTTCCGCACATATTATAACAGCAGCAGAAGTAAGTTCATATTCGAAACCTTGCATAGATATTCCTACTTTTTAAAATTAAAGAATAAGAAAGAACAGGAAAAACACTTAATTAGAACACAGTCCTATCTGGGAGATCAGATGTCATGAAGTGGTTGCTTTTGAAGATAAAATCCACTGCCGTGCCTTTCGCCCATGAGTAGCCGTGGACTGATCGATTTTTCTTTTCTTCGAAGATACATTCTCAAGAGTCTCTACAGCTCTCTTCTTAGTTTCTCTGGCTAACTGCCTCTCCGATCTGTTCTTCTCCATTTTTTGCTCCGAAGACTGTGGAACTGACGAATTTCTCAGGAATAATTGTGCACTTACTGGGCTACTACTCTAAATGCTACCGGGAAGGTTCTCAGTAGGTACTGCATCCTTTTTCAAGATCTTCCTGGGAGGTAAATGCAGTAATTCTGCTCTTAAATCGCGAACATAACTGGCGTCAGTAAAATGCCGCGAGCACATAGTAGAAGTAGCTACATTAAAGAAATCCTTCCTTTTACATTTTTGTATCCAAACTTTTTGCAGGTCTGAAGCTTTGGGAAATGAATGATAAACGATATCTGTTCCTTTCGTCTTTCTGCTGTATGACAGACAGCCAGTCACTGCACATTCAGGCATTTCGAACAGATATCATGTGCTTTAGCCTAACAAATTTAAGAAATTTTATTCACACTCAAGATTTCGTAAACTGACACGCAAATATATACACTGCAATGATACTATGAACACACAGAAAATACACACGCAAATATATACACTACAATTATACTATGAACACAGAAATTTCATTCCAGCTACTATTACACTCTTCACGCAACTGACGAAAAGAAAATAACTACACGAAAATACAGTAGGCCACTATATAAACCAATAGCAATATACGGAAAGAAACTAAGTATAGATATTACTTGGAAATCATTTCTTTATAAGGCAGACAGCGATAAACAACGAAATAAGAAACACGTGCGGTTGTATGCTACACAGTCACGGTGCTCCTTGGATGACGTCACGCGCAGGACGAGAGAAAAGTAACATCTACTGCGCAGCCGATCTGGGCCACCCGTGGGTCTTTCTCACTGACATTAGCACCCGCGATGTAGCTGTCAGTGGAGTTAGCTGTCGACAGCCACGAGACTAGTGGCGATATTTTGAAATAAAAGGTAGATCTAGACCTGACTCCGGCCGCCTCTTAACGCCCTTGAAAAGGCTTTGGCCTGCCCAGTGACCGCTGCTCAGCCCAATGGCCTGCAGATTACGAGGGGCCGTGTGGTCAGCACGACGCATCCTCTCGGCCTTTATTCTGGGCTTTCGAGACCGGGGCCGCCATGTCACCGTCAGATAGCTCCTCAGTTCTAATCACGTAGGCTGAGTGAACCTCGAACCAGCCCTCAGGTTGTGAGAAAAATCCCTGACCTGGCCGGGTAGCAATAATAATAATAATAATAATAATAATAATAATAATAATAATAATAATAATAATAATAATAATAATAATAATGCGTAGAGAACTAGAAGTAAGTTCTGTTATGAAATATGATAGACGTGACAATTGATGTACTGCACAGCATTTACTCATTTAAAGGATATTAAGATGCTGTCGATAATTCGGTACTCAGTAGAAATGTTATCTTCTCTCGAGAATTAGTACGAAAATACGTGACACTCTTGTTGGAAGCCAGTGAAACTCAGTTCACTCGCTGATCTGAAACGAGAAATCTTGAGCCCTATTTTTATAATTCAATTGTGAATAATACATAAAGATGAGTTCCCGTTCTACATACGAAAGGGATAGAAACAGACTTAAAAAGTGTTGAGGTAGATAACGTTCTGAATATTTTATCAAGCTAAGAGCTCTCGTGAAGTGATGTCCAATGAAGTACTAAAGTGCTCTTTTCAACATTGCATTCTGTTTTTCTCTTTCATGTGACACTAAAACGTTCATGACTTTAAAACCGGTAGGAATTTCAGTACTTATTTCCTTGATATGCTGATGACTGAATACTAAATCGTTCATTTAAATCGATTCACTTCGTTAAATACTTATTCACCTTCAGACATTCGTCATTAGGAAGTATCTGTATGTTTTAATCATTTGTGGTTCTTGGTATGGGCTCCTGAACTCATGTCGCAGTTCTTGAATAATTTCCAGTAATTGTCTAACCTAGACGGAATATGGGAAATCAGCTATAATGCAAAAGAACCTGATATCTCGGATAGTCGAGAGCATTTACTACAGGACTGTTCAAAATATGCGCGCGCTGGCTTTCGATAATTCGTGGCATAGGAGGTGTGGTGTTGCACAATGGGAGCCATTATTATGGAAATACACCATTGATACGAACTCACCATTTCCTTATGGCATGTACGAAATCCAACAGAAAATTTAAAGTTACATCACCGCTTAACAATGAGGTTTTTCTCTATTTTCGGGAAATCGGCAAATCAAATCCTTGGGCTAACAAAAAAGCCACTCTAAACATTCTGGATGTACTATTGGCAGTACATTTCGGACCAGTCATAAATTTACTCACTGAGATTTTATCTCCTCATTGCGATTGCCCTCCTGTCACTGTCCCCATCTGTTTATACCAAAAATAATTCACAATAATTTCATGTCAATTACTTCCAGTTTATGAATAGGATAGCCTCCACATACCCAGCTTTCACTCCCGTAAAATAAAGCTGGTCTTCGCCTGCTGCAATGTGAAGGGCAAGTGATGAACTATATGAGACCATAGTTAATTAGTGATGCATAATTCCCTTTCTTGTTATTTTACCGTTTAAATGAAAAACAGTGTAAGAAATGATCGGCTTCCCATGGCTACAATTAATTAACACTTTAACAACTGGACAATGTAAAACATCAAACCGATGAAAATTAGTACAACTTTCGTAGAAAAAGTGATTATTGTAAAGATGCAGTGTGTATTCAATGTTACCACCTCTTAAGTCGAATGTTCAGGTTAGTGACCTTCGGTTCAGAAGGCCCTGGGTTCGATTCCTGGCCACACTGGTTACTTTATCCGCGTCATTCGCCTCGCTCGGGGATTTGTTTGACTGTCTTAATTTAAATGGAACGCATCACACCACCTGTATCATCACAGAAATAATCAACAGTGAATCCGTCCTTCCACATAGGGTTGGCGTTAAGAAAGTCATCCTATCGCTAATGTGGGCTTAACCTGATTTACATGCAGTATCGTCCCCAAGGAGTCTAAATGGAAAAAGGCCACGAAAAAATAATGAAATGGCGTATGGCTTTTAGTTTCGGGAGTGTCCGAGGAGAAGTTCGGCTAGGCTGATGCAGTTATTTTGATTTGACGCACATAGGAAGCCTGCGCGTCGGTTGTTTTTGCTAGGGGCTTTACGTCGCACCGACACAGATAGGTCTTATGGCGACGATGGGATAGGAAAGGCCTAGGAGTTGGAAGGAAGGGGCCGTGGCCTTAATTAAGGTACAGCCCCAGCATTTGCCTGGTGTGAAAATGGGAAACCACGGAAAACCATCTTCAGGGCTGCCGATAGTGGGATTCGAACCTACTATCTCCCGCATGCAAGCTCACAGCCGCGCGCCTCTACGCGCACGGCCAACTCGCCCGGTCCTGCGCTTCGTGTTGGAGATGAAATGATGATAAAGACGACACATATACCCAGCCCCCGTACCAACGGTATTAACCAACTGTGGTTCAATTTATCGACCCTGCCGGGAATTGAACACGGGACCCCCTTGAAAAACGGCCAGCACGCTAACCACTTAGTCATGGAGCCGGACAAAGCTACGAAGAAAGAAGTACAGTGTTTACTCATTTTATACCAAGAAATGGTCTTTCATTTTTGCACATGCCATTTAACGTTGCGTGAATGCTTAGACTATCGTTCAGTTTCTTAACACCAAAGGCGGTTCCCATCTCTGCTGACCGCGCTGTACTGTTTAATGGTGTTTGGGAATGTACACAGGATTTGAGCAGGAGTCTGGCACGGGCTAAACTAAACACATAACGCGAAGTGTAAACAGAGTGGGCCAACCGACCGGACGTCCTCTTCAGCGAGTATTAATAAAGGATCGTAGTAACGCAAACATTGGTAAGATAAGGACGGACACAGAAGTTCAGAGGCAAAAGACAATCAAATCGATGTGGGCTTACGTACTATGTACATAAGAAAGTTTGAGAAAATCTTGCCTCGTTCATCAAGGCAAACTCGGCTTTCTTCGAGGCAATTGTTTGTATCGAACTAAAGATACGTCTTCTTTTCTTCCTAACCTTTCCCCAGTTTAATGGCGTGGGCACTTGGTATGGATTTAGCCAAGTTGTCCGTCCGGATGCCTTTCCTGACTTAAGCCCTCGTGAAGAGACAAGTATTCTCTACTGTGTGTTTATGTGGTGGGCATTGAAGATATGTTTAAAGGCGGACACAATCCCCCATATCCCGAGCTACAGAAATTAACAAAAGTCAAAATCCCAGATCTGACGAGGAATCGAACCCGGGACTATGTGAACTGAAGGCCACTACGCTGAGCATTCAACCAAGGCGGTGGACATCAAACTTATGAAATTGCCGGTTGAGTTGATCATGGCGTTAGGAGCGTGCAAATGTGACCTTGCTTTGGGAAGGAAGCGGACGCGGCCTTAATTAAAATACAGCCCTAGAATTTGCTTGGTGTGGAAATGGGAGACCACGGAATACCATCTTCAGGGCTGCCATCAATGGGGTTCAAAGCAACTGTCTCCCGAAGGCAAGCTCACAACTGTGCGACCAACTTGCTCGGTGCTGCTCGTTCGGTGGGTGCAATGCACGACTTTCGGCAGCCCTGAAGATGATTTTCCTTAGTTTCCCATTTTCACACCAGGTAAATGCTGGAGCAGTACCATAATTGAAACCACTCCTATCTCACCGTCGCCATAAGACCTATCTATGTCGTTGGGACGTAAATAATCTTGAAAAAAATATAACATTTATGAAGAATAAAGGTATAAAAATTCAGTTGGTTCAAATCTCGCATAGGCACGTAGAAGCGAATGTCACGTACGGGAATACGCCTTTAGTTTACTTGTTTTACAGTATGAGTCTATAGCAGGGCTGTCCAACGTTCGTTTCTACGCGAGCACATTCACATGATAACTAAGGGTATGCGGGCGCCAGGTACGATTCCACTAATTCGACTATTGTTATCGGTACTACAACTATATATTAATAATAATAATAATAATAATAATAATAATAATAATAATAATAATAATAATAATAATAATAATAATAAATCTAGAATTAAAAATATGTATGAAAATATATTTATTGACATAATTAATGTGAACTCTGCACTGCATGCTCGCTGCAAGTTGAGGAAAGTCTGGTGTGTAACTGGAACAGGCTGCTCTTAACGCGTAATCCAGGTGAGAGTCTTTCAGGCAGGATCAGTATTTGTTTTTTATTATGTTCATAGTCGAAAACGCGACTTCACAAAAATAGGTTGAACCAATACAAGAATGCATCTTCAGAGCAACACTGCGGGTAATGGAATATTTTTTACCGTCCACCAGAGTCCAGAAATTGCCACATGTTGCTTACGAGAATTTCAAAGAAAGGTCTGACTGAAGGCTTAAAAACCCATTTCTAATTCTTCAGGATTATAATTTTCGAATATTTCACACACTCTCCCTCCAAGCTCACAAACGTCAACAGAAGCGAAGGGATTATTGACAAACATGATCACTGGTTCAAGCATTGAAAACTGTCTATATCTGCTACCATATTCGGACCCAAGAGTTTCAAGATGTTTAGCAAGAGATGAAAAATTACGCTGGCCGCCATTTACTGTATCTGCCATAGATTTCAAATTTGGAAAATGTGAAAGGGAATTTCTATTTAAATGGACAATCTATACCTTAAGTTTATTTTCAAATGCATTGACAATACTTACCATACCTGAAATATTATGATCTTTTCCATGCAATTCGAAAATTAACTCATTTAATTTTGAGGTGATGTCTGCCAAGAATGCTAATTCGATTATCCAAGATATATCATCAAATTCGTGATATTTCCCAGGAGATGATTTCATAAAGTCTCGTATCTCATCCAACAGGCAGCAAAACCGTTCGAGTCTGCATGAAGGATGACGTCACCATACTCCGAATCTGACGTACTTAAAATATTTATGAACAATCGATGACGAGTAGATGACGATCTTATATAATTCACGACATGAGTTACAGTTTTCATGACATGATCGAACTTTAAAACCTTTGCGCATAAAGCTTCTTGGCGAATAATACAATGATAAGAAAGAAATTTTGGAAATGATTCATCCTTAGCGCAAAGAGAAAGAAATCCATTATTTCTACCAGTCATAGACGGTGCCCCATCTGTTGTTATAGAGACAAGCTTAGGCAGTGGTAAGTTACTCTGTTTGGTGAATTTAACGAAAGCATTAAATATGTCTTCTCCCCTAGTACGTCCATGAAGTGGCAATAGCTTGACAAATTCTTCCTTTACTGTAAAACCATTAAAAACCATTCTAGCAAATACACACAACTCAGCAGTGTCAGACATATCATCACTTTCATCAAACTGGAGAGAAAAATGTTCACACGATTTCAAATCCTGATGTAATTGAGATTCCATATTATTAGAAAACTGTTCAACCCGCCTAGCAACAGTTTGGTGAGACAACTGAAGTCCTTTGATTGAAGATCACTTCATATTTATCTTTCTGAGATTCGAACAGAGAGTCAGCCGCATTCAGCATAGCTTCTTTCACTACTTCCCCATCACTAAATGCTTTTTCCTTTTAGCTAGGTCGTAATAAACTTTGTAAGAAGCTATTGTCACGTTACGCGTTTGCTGAACTGGCTTCTTAAACGCACATTGTTGCAATGCTAATTTAGATTTTAGGTCTTTCACTTTGTGTTTTCTTAGTTCAGAATTAACAGGAAAATCACTGTCAAATTTTTTGTTGTTAGTTAAAAAATGTCGCTGCACATTACTTCTTTTAGGAACAGACACACTAGCATTACACAATAAACACACAGACTTTCCTTTGTTTTAAATAAAGCAATACTGGTCCTCCCATTCACTATTAAAGTTATAATTACTTTGCCTTTTAGCCATGTTAAGAAGAGTTTTGCTTAATGAAATATAACTGATTATAAACTGAATAATTTAAAAGTTTAAATAGTAATGAAAAAAGCACACGAAACATGTTGAATGTACAACTTATCACAACACAAGGCACTCAAAACGTATTCCATAAGCCCTGCATAATCTCACAAGTAATATATACCGAATGTTCGCCTGAAAGCTAGGAACTGGGAACATTCCAATTGCAAGACTTTCATAAATCGTTTGTTCATTGTTTACGGCACAGCTTTGTTGGGATTAAAGTTACTTTGTGGGCAAATTAATAATAATAATGCTATTTGTTTTACGTCCCACTATGTGGGCAAATTGGGTGTCCCATTGTCGTCTTGGTGACACTCTGTCATGGTAGGTAGTTTATGTCATTGCAATCAAGTGAATAATAAGGAAGCGGTTCTGTTTGGCAGAGCAAATATGCGGCTATATTTGGCTTCATGAGTAGAGAGGGCCTTATACCTGGCGCTAGCCCCCCATCCACAGTGAGAGGTTTGCGGAGGATTTTCCTTTGTCGCAACTACTTACATGTCGAATAGCTGTCTTTCTGAAACTTTCTTCTATCTCTTCACTAATTGCGGACACGAGTCAGTTAGGCCTAGATCACATTTATGGCTTACTCCAAGATCTTTGTGTATCTGGAGGTACGGATATAACATATTTCCTGACTTTGAGGGCGGTATTTTTAAGGGAAAAGTAAGAATATTTATTGAAATGGGAAAGTATTGTTTTCAAATATTAAGTAAAATTGAATTTAGAATATAATTGCGAAGGGCGCCATGGCGCCCGCGGGCGCCGCGTTGGACAAGGCTGGTCTATAGGCTGCCAATGGCCCGGCCCACCGCCATGGTCTGATGTTACAATAGCATCATCCCTTCTAATTGGCCCGGCTTTTGTACCAGATCTGTAATAACTGTAAACCTTGTTTGAGGGTGTGGAACAGGGTACACTCAGCGTATGCATTATCTGACTGACTTATTCCAAAATGAAATTCTTCTTCCATATTGTAAATTTTCTGAGCTCATAAGCTACCCTATTGTAAATTTCTGAGTTTATAAGCTCCTTTCGTGATATATCCCACTTCTTGAAGTTACATATCGTTGTTGTTGTTGTCAAATAACTCGAATAATAAAAATGAAAAAGTTATTTTCATTAGATAGTGTTGGATAAATTTAAAATTTTATGCAAGCTGTGTCCAGCCATTCACACCTCCGGTTTCTTTCCCTCTCTGAACCATGGAAATCACAGTAACAATAGTAATAAAACGGAGGTTATAACATGTATTTTTGTGTCTCGTTTTATTATTATTATTATAAAATTAAATAATTATAATAAAATATTAATGCTATTTGCTTTACGTCGCACGGACACACACAGGGTTTTTGGTGAGGATGGGGTAGGAGAGGCCTACGAGTGGAAAGGAATTGGCCGTGTCCTTAATTAAGGTACAGCCCCGGCATTTGGCTGGAGTGAAAATGGGAAACCACGGAAAACCATCTTCAGGGCTGCCGACAGTGGGATTCGAACCCACTATCTCCCGGATGCAAGCTCACAGCTGCGCGGCCCTAACCGCACGGCCAACTCGCCCGGTTAATACAATTATAATAAAACTGAGGTTATAATATGTATTTCAGTGTTTCGTATTATTATTATTATTATTATTATTATTATTATTATTATTATTATTATTATTATTATTATTATTATTATTATTATTATTATTATTATTATTATTATTATTAGCAACCGTCATGGTGCAATGAAATTACTTGTAAGACTTTATAATTCGCTGCTTGAAGATTATAATACTGACGTTCAGCAACAAAAAACATATCGAAATTTGACAACGTTGAACAGCGCAGTTAACTGAAGGAAAGTGACATGGCTGAGCCACAGAATGAACTTGGTTCTGTGTTATAAGATACCGTTGTTCGGTGATGCACTCTTGCTTATGAAACTGAGTTGGTGTTGTATGAACATCTATCTATATATATATAAAACTAGCAAGATACCCGTGCTTCGCTACGGTATTATACTGAAATTTATAATTGAATGCTTATTGTTTTAGATATATAATCCGACGAAATTCGCGATCTGACTGGTTTTCTGCGCGAATCCACCAAAATTCCCGATCTGACTGGTTTTCTATTATTTTACGGCACGTTTCCTCCCATTTTTCAATCTTCCTTTCCAGCAATCGATTTCGTACTTCCCGGGCTAGGCTCAGGTATTCCTCCCGGTCAGATGGGTCCGTAAATCTTTGCCATCTTTTCCTATAATCATTTTTAATATGGATAAAATCCTTCAGGAGATCCGGCGTGGTGTCATATTGGGTGCCTTGGCGGCACTGAACCCGCGGCCTGACTGCATTCTTAGTCATTACCCGTCCAGGAGCCGTTTCCAGCGCGGTCCGCACATTTGACGACGGTCCGGAATATTATTATTATTATTATTGTTATTATTATTATTATTATTATTATTATTATTATTATTATTATTATTATTATTATTATTATTATTATTATTATTATTATTATTATTACTATTATGTGTTGCTGGAATGGCTGATGACAGGGAAAACCTGAGTATCCGGAGAAAAACCTGTCCCGCCACCGTTTTGTCCAGCACGAATGTCACATGGAGTGACTGGGATTTCAACCACGGAACCCAGCTGTGAGAGGCCGGCGCGCTGCCGCCTGAGCAACGGAGGATCCTTATAAGTACATTAATAACAGCTAAAATAAATTGTTCTCACCTCCTTCTACACCCCACCGCCGTTAAGTTTATTTACCGCCACCCCCCCCCCCCAAAAAAATTTAAAAGAATGCTTGTTTCTTTATGTTTAAGGGAGATTCCAAACACCAATGTTCACGACTATTACCTTCAGTTTTGAGATATAAGTATCAAAATAAAAATAATTTACTTTCTGCACTTCATATCACAATACTCCCCCCCCCCCCGCCAAGTGAATTTTCCCGCAAAAAATACTTGTTTCTTTAATAGTAAAGGATCTCCTTAAATACCAATGATCACGACTCTAACATCTTCAGTTTTTGATTTATGTGTCCTCATGAAAGGAATTCAACTCCTTTACACTCCCGCCCTCCAAGATGGTTTCCCCACCAAAACGCGCTTTTCTTTGTTCTTAAAGGAGATCCAAATACGAATTTTCACGTCTGTAACAACTTTAGTTTTTATTAGATGTATGTATTCTCATACAATTAAGCCAATTAATTTTTCAATTCTTCCCCCCACCCCCACCCCTTCATTGGATTTTCCGAGAATACGTGTTTCTTTACTTTTAAAGCAGATTACAAATATCAAATTTCACGTCTGTAACGTCTTCATTTTTGTGATATCAGTAGCCTAATTAAAATAATTCAACACCATTTTCAGTCACTTTTACCACCCCCCTCCACCCAAGTGGTATTTCCGAAAACTAAAAACACACGTTTCTTTATGTTTAATAGAGATAAAAAATACCTCCACTTCTGTAACATGTTAAGTTTTTTTAGATATACTGTAAAAATTCTCATTTTAAAATTTCACCCCTTTTGAGTTCCCCTTACGTGGAGTTTCCAAAAACAAATCACCTATGTTTATTTACATTTACAGGAGATTCCAAACACCCACTTTTTACGTCTGTAACATTTTACGTTTCCAAGATATTCTGTAGATACAGTCTTTCAAAAAATTCACCCCAATTTGTCACTCCTGTTTAACCGCCATTAATTGGATTTCCCAAAAACTATGAATTACGTGTTTCTTTACTTTTAAAGGAGATCCCATATACACATTTTCAGTTCTGTAATATCTTTCGTTTCTGAGATATATGTATCCCCATTAAAGGCATTCAACCCATTTTTCACCCCTTTTACACCGATCCTATTAGGATTTACAGGAAATAAAAAAATACGTGTTCCTTTATTTTTAAAGGAGATTCTAACTACCAATTTTTACATCTGTAAATTTTAAAGTTTTAAGATGTAGACGCACTCATTTTAAAAAATTCACCCCCCTTTTCACCCCCCAATATTTGGATTGTCCAAAAACGAAAAAAATACGTGTTTCTTTACTTTTAAAGTAGATCCAAAATACCAATTTTCAGGTCTGTAATATCTTCAGGTTCTGAAATATAAGTAGCCTCATTAAAGGCATTCAACCCATTTTTCACCCTTTTACACCCTTCCTATTGGGATTTTCCGAAAACAAAAGAATACGTGTTTCTTTATTTTTAAAGGAGATTCTAACTACCAATTTTTACATCTATAAACTTTAAAAGTTTTGAGATATAGATACACTCATTTTAAAAAATCACCCCCTTTTCACCCCCCTATTAATTGGATTTTCCACAAACAAAAAATACGTGTTTCTTTATTTTTAAAGGAGATCCCAAACACCAATTTTCATGTCTGTAATATCTTCAGGTTCTGAAATATAAGTAGCCTCATTAAAGGCATTCAACCCATTTTTCACCCCTTTTCAATCCACCTATTGCGATTTTCCGAAAACAAAAAAATACGTGTTTCTTTATTCCTAAAGGGGATTCTAAATACCAATTTTTACATCTATAACCTTTAAGTTTTGAGATATAGATACACTCGTTTTAAAATATAACCCCCCTTTTCATCCCCCCTTAATTGGGTTTTCCAGAAACCAAAAAATACGTGCTCCTTTATTTTTAAAGGAGATCCCAAACACCAATTTTCAGGTCTGTAATATCTTCAGTTTCTGAGATATAAGTATCCTCATTAAAGGCATTCAACCCATTTTCACCCCTTTTCACTCCTCTTATTGCGATTTTCCGAAAACAAAAAAAATACGTGTTTCTTTATTTTTAATGAAGATTCTAAATACCAATTTTTACATCAGCAAACTTTAAAAGTTTCGAGATATAGATTCACTCATTTTAAACATTCACCCCCTTTTCACCCTCCCATTAATTGGATTTTCCAAAAACAAAAAAATACGTGTTTCTTTATTTTTAAAAGAGATCAAAAGTACCAATTTTGAGGTCTGTAATATCTTCGGTTTCTGATGTATAAGTACCGGTATCCTGATTAAAGGCATTCAACCCATTTTCCCCTTTTTCACCCTTTTTCACCCCTCCTATTGGGATTTTCTGAAAACAAAAAAATACGTGTTTCCTTATTTTTAAAGAAGATTCTAAATACCAATTTTCACATCTATAAACGTTTAAAGTTTTGAGATATAGATACACCCATTTTAAAATTTCACCCCCCTTTTCACCCCCTTGCCGAAGGAATATCCAAAAATCCTCTCTTAGCGAGCACCTACATCATAATGTGAATATATCCCCAAAATTTTATTTCTTTATGTCCAGTAGTTTTGGCTCGGCGATGATGAATCAGTCAGTCAGTCAGTCAGTCAGTCAGGACTGACTGACTGACTGACTGATTCATCATCGCCGAGCCAAAACTACTGGACATAAAGAAATGAAATTTTGGGGATATATTCATATTATAACGTAGGTGCTCGCTAAGAGAGGATTTTTGGATATTCCGTCGCTAAGGGGGTGAAAAGGGGGGTGAAATTTTAAAATGAGTGTGTCTATATCTCAAAACTTTAAAAGTTTACAGATGTGAAAATTGGTATTTAGAATCTTCTTTAAAAATAAGGAAACACGTATTTTTTTGTTTTCAGACAATCCCAATAGGAGGGGTGAAAAAGGGTGAAAATGGGTTGAATGCCTTTAATCAGGATACCGCTACTTATATCTCAGAAACTGAAGATATTACAGACCTCAAAATTGGTACTTTCGATCGCTGTCAAAAATAAAGAAACACATATTTTTTTGTTTTTGGAAAATCCAATTAATGCGAGGGTGAAAGGGGGGTGAATTTTTAAAATGAGTGCATCTATATCTCAAAAGTTTTAAAGTTTAGACATGTAAAAATTGGTATTTAGAATCTTCATTAAAAATAAAGGAACACATATTTTTTGTTTTCGGAAAATCCCAATAGGAGGGGTAAAAAGGGGTGGAAAATGGGTTGAATGCCTTTAAAGAGAATACTTATATCTCAGAAACTGAAGATATTACAGACCTCAAAATTGGTAGTTTTGATCGCTTTCAATAATAAAGTAACACATATTTTTTTGTTTTTGGAAAATCCAATTAATGCAAGGGTGAAAAGGGGGGTGAATTTTTAGAATGAGTGCATCTATATCTCAAAAGATTTAAAGTTTAGAGATGTAAAAATTAGTATTTTGAATCATCATTATAAATCAAGGAACACGTAGTTTCTTGTTTTCGGAAAATCCCAACAGGAAGGGTGAAGAGGGGGTGAAAATTGGGTTGAATGCCTTTGAAGAGAATACTTATATCTTAGAAACTTAATATATTACAGATCTGAAAATTGGTATTTGGGATCTACTTTAAAAATAAAGAAACAGGTATTTTTTCGTTTTAGGAAAATCCAAATAATGGGAGGTGAAAAGGGGGATGCAATTTTTAAAATGAGTGTATCTATATCTCAAAACTTTTAAAGTTTATAGATGTAAAATTTGGTATTTAGAATCTCCTTTAAAAATAAAGAAACACGTATTTTTTGTTTTCGGAAAATCCTAATAGGAAGGGTGGAAAAGGGTGAAAAAGAGGTTGAATGCCTTTAATGAGGCTACTTATATTTCAGAACCAGAAGATATTACAGACCTGAAAATTGGTATTTGGGATCTACTTTAAAAATAAAGAAACAGGTATTTTTTCGTTTTGGGAAAATCCAAATAATGGGGGGTGAAAAGGGGGATGAAATTTTTAAAATGAGTGTATCTATATCTCAAAACTTTTAAAGTTTATAGATGTAAAATTTGGTATTTAGAATCTCCTTTAAAAATAAAGAAACACATATTTCTTTGTTTTCTCTAAATCCCAATAGGAGGGGTGTAAAAGGGTGAATAATGGGTTGAATGCCTTTAATGAGGATACATATATCTCAGAAACTGAAGATATTGCAGAACTGAAAATTTGTAAATGGGATCTCCTTTAAAAATAAAGAAACACGTATATTTTTGATTTTGGAAAATTCAATTCATGGCGGTTAAACAGGAGTGGCAAATTGGGGTGAATTTTTTGAAAGACTATATCTACAGAATATCTGAGAAGCGTAAAATGTTACAGACGTAAAAAGTGGGTATTTGGAATCTCCTCTAAGTGTGAAGAAACATAGGTGAGTTGTCTTTGGAAACTCCACTTAAGGGGAAATCAAAAGGGGTGAAATTTTAAAATGAGAATTTATACAGTATATCTCAAAAAACTTAACATGTTACAGAAGTGAAAAATGGTAATTGTTTAATTCTATTAAATATAAAGAAACGTGTATTTTTAGTTTTCGGAAATACCACTTGGGAAGTGGGGGGGGGGGTAAAAGTGACTGAAAATGGTGTTGAATTCTTTTAATTGGGCTACTGATATCTCAAAAATGAAGATGTTACACACGTGAAATTTGATTTTTGGAATCTGCTTTAAACGTAAACAAACACGTATTCTCGAAAATCCAATGAAGGGGTTTGGGGGGTTAAAGGATTGAAAAAATTAATTGACTTAATTGTATGAGAATACATAAATCTAATAAAAACTAAAGTTGTTACAGACGTGAAAATTGGTATTTTGATCTCTTTTAAAAACAAAGAAAAGCGCGTTTTTGGGGGGGAAACAATCTTGGGGGGGGGAGTGAAAAGGAGCTGAATTCCTTTCATGAGGACACATAAATCAAAAACTAAAGAGGTTAGAGTGGTGATAATTGGTATTTAGAAGATCCTTTACTATTAAAGGAACAAGTATTTTTTGCCTTAATATCACTTTGTGAGGGGGGGGGGAGTGTGAAAGGAAGTTAAAAAAAGTGAATTATTTTTAAGGGGATACTTATATCTCAAAACTGAAGGTAAAAAACGTGAACATTGGTATTTGGAATCTCCTTTAAACATAAAGAAACACACCTTATTTTAATTTTTTGGGGGGTGGGGGTAAATAAACTTAACGGCGGTGGGGTGTAAAAGGCGGTGAGACCAATTGATTTTACTGTTCATAATGTACTTATAAGGAGCCTCCGTTGCTCAGGCGGCAGAGCGCCGGCCTCTCACAGCTGGGTTCCGTGTTTCAAATCCCGGTCACTCCATGTGACATTCGTGCTGGACAAAATGGCGGCGGGACAGGTTTTTCTCCGGATACTCCGGCTTTCCCTGTCATCATTCATTCCACCAACACTGTCCAATATTTCATTTCATTTGTCACTCATCGATCATTGCCCCAGAGGGGAGCTTCGGCAGCCGGCACAATTCATATTGTCGCCGCTAGATGGGGCTTTATTCATTCCATCCCTGATCCTGTCGAATGATAGGAAACAGGCTGTTGACTTTCGATGTACTTATTCTGATCATAAACCGATCATTTTTAATCTTTCCTGGGTTCTTTTTCAACAGCCATCTTTTCCTTCGGAGAACGTTCTTAGATTAGAGTAGATTCTCCTGGCATATAAATAAAAATTTAAACACATTTGAAATAAACGATAGAAATGATATTGACCGTCAAATTGTTCACCTCTATAATAAGGTCACTAATACACGGAGGTATGTCATTCGTATGCCAGAAATCCCGCACACTTGCCTACGCGCGACAATGGTGCTGGCCACATTGTCAACAATGACAATGGCAGCAGATGTAATTTACCGCCAAGTAGCGGTCTTGCATATTGCTGTGGGGTCCAGAACATATAATAATAATAATAATGAGAATAATAATAATAATAATAACAATAATAATAACAATAATAATAATAATGTTCTGGACCGTCGTCACATGTGCGGACCACGCTGGAAACGGGTCCTGGACGGCTAATGACTAAGAATGCAGTCCGGCCGCGGGTTCGGTAGGCTACCGCCAAGGCACCCAAGACGACACCACGACAGATCCCCTGAAGGATTTCATCCATATTAAAAATGCTTATAGGAAAAGATGGCAAAGATTTAGGGACCCAACTAACTGGGTGGAATACCTGGACCTAGCCCGGGAAGTACGAAATCGTTTGCTGGAAAGAAAGATTCAGAAATGAGAGGAAACTTGCCGTAATCTATTAGAAAACGAGTCAGATCGCGAATTTTGGCGGATTCTCGCAGAAAACGGGTCAGATCGCGAATTTCGGCGGTTTATATATCTAAAACAATAAGCATTCAATTATAAATTTCAGTATAATACCGTAGCGAAGCACGGGTATCTTGCTAGTCTATCTATATATATAAAGTAGCTTGTCCTGACTGACTGACTGATTCATCATCGCCGAGCCAAAACTACTGGACATAAAGAAATGAAATTTTGGGCATAGATTCATATTAAGATGTAGGTGCTCGCTAAGAGAGGATTTTTGGATATTCCATCGCTAACGGGGTGAAAAGGGGGGTGGAATTTTAAAATGAGTGTGTCTATATCTCAAAACTTTAAAAGTTTACAGATGTGAAAATTGGTATTTAGAATCTTCTTTAAAAATAAGGAAACACGTATTTTTTTGTTTTCAGACAATCCCAATAGGAGGGGTGAAAAAGGGTGAAAATGGGTTGAATGCCTTTAATCAGGATACCGCTACTTATATCTCAGAAACTGAAGATATTACAGACCTCAAAATTGGTACTTTCGATCGCTGTCAAAAATAAAGAAACACATATTTTTTTGTTTTTGGAAAATCCAATTAATGCGAGGGTGAAAGGGGGGTGAATTTTTAAAATGAGTGCATCTATATCTCAAAAGTTTTAAAGTTTAGACATGTAAAAATTGGTATTTAGAATCTTCATTAAAAATAAAGGAACACGTATTTTTTGTTTTCGGAAAATCCCAATAGGAGGGGTAAAAAGGGGTGGAAAATGGGTTGAATGCCTTTAAAGAGAATACTTATATCTCAGAAACTGAAGATATTACAGACCTCAAAATTGGTAGTTTTGATCGCTTTCAATAATAAAGTAACACATATTTTTTTGTTTTTGGAAAATCCAATTAATGCAAGGGTGAAAAGGGGGGTGAATTTTTAGAATGAGTGCATCTATATCTCAAAAGATTTAAAGTTTAGAGATGTAAAAATTAGTATTTTGAATCATCATTATAAATCAAGGAACACGTAGTTTCTTGTTTTCGGAAAATCCCAACAGGAAGGGTGAAAAGGGGGTGAAAATTGGGTTGAATGCCTTTGAAGAGAATACTTATATCTTAGAAACTTAATATATTACAGATCTGAAAATTGGTATTTGGGATCTACTTTAAAAATAAAGAAACAGGTATTTTTTCGTTTTAGGAAAATCCAAATAATGGGAGGTGAAAAGGGGGATGCAATTTTTAAAATGAGTGTATCTATATCTCAAAACTTTTAAAGTTTATAGATGTAAAATTTGGTATTTAGAATCTCCTTTAAAAATAAAGAAACACGTATTTTTTGTTTTCGGAAAATCCTAATAGGAAGGGTGGAAAAGGGTGAAAAAGAGGTTGAATGCCTTTAATGAGGCTACTTATATTTCAGAACCAGAAGATATTACAGACCTGAAAATTGGTATTTGGGATCTACTTTAAAAATAAAGAAACAGGTATTTTTTCGTTTTGGGAAAATCCAAATAATGGGGGGTGAAAAGGGGGATGAAATTTTTAAAATGAGTGTATCTATATCTCAAAACTTTTAAAGTTTATAGATGTAAAATTTGGTATTTAGAATCTCCTTTAAAAATAAAGAAACACATATTTCTTTGTTTTCTCTAAATCCCAATAGGAGGGGTGTAAAAGGGTGAATAATGGGTTGAATGCCTTTAATGAGGATACATATATCTCAGAAACTGAAGATATTGCAGAACTGAAAATTTGTAAATGGGATCTCCTTTAAAAATAAAGAAACACGTATATTTTTGATTTTGGAAAATTCAATTCATGGCGGTTAAACAGGAGTGGCAAATTGGGGTGAATTTTTTGAAAGACTATATCTACAGAATATCTGAGAAGCGTAAAATGTTACAGACGTAAAAAGTGGGTATTTGGAATCTCCTCTAAGTGTGAAGAAACATAGGTGAGTTGTCTTTGGAAACTCCACTTAAGGGGAAATCAAAAGGGGTGAAATTTTAAAATGAGAATTTATACAGTATATCTCAAAAAACTTAACATGTTACAGAAGTGAAAAATGGTAATTTTTTAATTCTATTAAATATAAAGAAACGTGTATTTTTAGTTTTCGGAAATACCACTTGGGAAGTGGGGGGGGGGTAAAAGTGACTGAAAATGGTGTTGAATTCTTTTAATTGGGCTACTGATATCTCAAAAATGAAGATGTTACACACGTGAAATTTGATTTTTGGAATCTGCTTTAAACGTAAACAAACACGTATTCTCGAAAATCCAATGAAGGGGTTTGGGGGGTTAAAGGATTGAAAAAATTAATTGACTTAATTGTATGAGAATACATAAATCTAATAAAAACTAAAGTTGTTACAGACGTGAAAATTGGTATTTTGATCTCTTTTAAAAACAAAGAAAAGCGCGTTTTTGGGGGGGAAACAATCTTGGGGGGGGGGGGAGTGAAAAGGAGCTGAATTCCTTTCATGAGGACACATAAATCAAAAACTAAAGAGGTTAGAGTGGTGATAATTGGTATTTAGAAGATCCTTTACTATTAAAGGAACAAGTATTTTTTGCCTTAATATCACTTTGTGAGGGGGGGGGGGAGTGTGAAAGGAAGTTAAAAAAAGTGAATTATTTTTAAGGGGATACTTATATCTCAAAACTGAAGGTAAAAAACGTGAACATTGGTATTTGGAATCTCCTTTAAACATAAAGAAACACACCTTATTTTAATTTTTTGGGGGGTGGGGGTAAATAAACTTAACGGCGGTGGGGTGTAAAAGGCGGTGAGACCAATTGATTTTACTGTTCATAATGTACTTATAAGGAGCCTCCGTTGCTCAGGCGGCAGAGCGCCGGCCTCTCACAGCTGGGTTCCGTGTTTCAAATCCCGGTCACTCCATGTGACATTCGTGCTGGACAAAATGGCGGCGGGACAGGTTTTTCTCCGGATACTCCGGCTTTCCCTGTCATCATTCATTCCACCAACACTGTCCAATATTTCATTTCATTTGTCACTCATCGATCATTGCCCCAGAGGGGAGCTTCGGCAGCCGGCACAATTCATATTGTCGCCGCTAGATGGGGCTTTATTCATTCCATCCCTGATCCTGTCGAATGATAGGAAACAGGCTGTTGACTTTCGATGTACTTATTCTGATCATAAACCGATCATTTTTAATCTTTCCTGGGTTCTTTTTCAACAGCCATCTTTTCCTTCGGAGAACGTTCTTAGATTAGAGTAGATTCTCCTGGCATATAAATAAGAATTTAAACACATTTGAAATAAACGATAGAAATGATATTGACCGTCAAATTGTTCACCTCTATAATAAGGTCACTAATACACGGAGGTATGTCATTCGTATGCCAGAAATCCCGCACACTTGCCTACGCGCGACAATGGTGCTGGCCACATTGTCAACAATGACAATGGCAGCAGATGTAATTTACCGCCAAGTAGCGGTCTTGCATATTGCTGTGGGGTCCAGAACATATAATAATAATAATAATGAGAATAATAATAATAATAATAACAATAATAATAACAATAATAATAATAATGTTCTGGACCGTCGTCACATGTGCGGACCACGCTGGAAACGGGTCCTGGACGGCTAATGACTAAGAATGCAGTCCGGCCGCGGGTTCGGTAGGCTACCGCCAAGGCACCCAAGACGACACCACGACAGATCCCCTGAAGGATTTCATCCATATTAAAAATGCTTATAGGAAAAGATGGCAAAGATTTAGGGACCCAACTAACTGGGTGGAATACCTGGACCTAGCCCGGGAAGTACGAAATCGTTTGCTGGAAAGAAAGATTCAGAAATGAGAGGAAACTTGCCGTAATCTATTAGAAAACGAGTCAGATCGCGAATTTTGGCGGATTCTCGCAGAAAACGGGTCAGATCGCGAATTTCGGCGGTTTATATATCTAAAACAATAAGCATTCAATTATAAATTTCAGTATAATACCGTAGCGAAGCACGGGTATCTTGCTAGTCTATCTATATATATAAAGTAGCTTGTCCTGACTGACTGACTGATTCATCATCGCCGAGCCAAAACTACTGGACATAAAGAAATGAAATTTTGGGCATAGATTCATATTAAGATGTAGGTGCTCGCTAAGAGAGGATTTTTGGATATTCCATCGCTAACGGGGTGAAAAGGGGGGTGGAATTTTAAAATGAGTGTGTCTATATCTCAAAACTTTAAAAGTTTACAGATGTGAAAATTGGTATTTAGAATCTTCTTTAAAAATAAGGAAACACGTATTTTTTTGTTTTCAGACAATCCCAATAGGAGGGGTGAAAAAGGGTGAAAAAAGGGTTGAATGCCTTTAATCCGGATACGCTACTTATATCTCACAAACTGAAGATATTACAGACCTCAAAATTGGTACTTTTGATCGCTGTGAAAAATATAGGAACACATTTTTTTTGTTTTTGGAAAATCCAATTAATGCGAGGGTGAAAGGGGGGGGTGAATTTTTAAAATGAGTGCATCTATATCTCGAAAGTTTTAAAGTTTAGAGATGTAAAAATTAGTATTTAGAATCTTCATTAAAAATAAAGGAACACGTATTTTTTGTTTTCGGAAAATCCCAATAGGAGGGGTGAAAAGGGGTGAAAAATGTGTTGAATGCCTTTAAAGAGAATACATATATCTCAGAAACTGAAGATATTACAGACCTCAAAATTGGTACTTTTGATCGCTTTCAAAAATAAAGAAACACATTTTTTTTGTTTTTGGAAAATCCAATTAATGCGAGGGTGAAAAGGGGGGTGAATTTTTAAAATGAGTGCATCTATATCTCAAAAGTTTTAAAGTTTAGAGATGTAAAAATTGGTATTTAGAATCCTCATTAAAAATAAAGGAACACGTATTTTTTGTTTTCGGAAAATCCCAATAGGAGGGGTGAAAAGGGGTGAAAAATGTGTTGAATGCCTTTAAAGAGAATACATATATCTCAGAAACTGAAGATATTACAGACCTCAAAATTGGTACTTTTGATCGCTTTCAAAAATAAAGAAACACAATTTTTTTGTTTTTGGAAAATCCAATTAATGCGAGGGTGAAAAGGGGGGTGAATTTTTAAAATGAGTGCATCTATATCTCAAAAGTTTTAAAGTTTAGAGATGTAAAAATTGGTGTTTAGAATCTCCCTTAAAAATAAAGGAACACGTACTTCTTTGTTTTCTCTAAATCCCAACAGGAGGGGTGTAAAAGGGTGAATAATGGGTTGAATGCCTTTAATGAGGATACATATATCCCAGAAACTGAAGATATTACAGAACTGATAATTTGTAAATGGGATCTCCTTTAAAAATATAGAAACACGTATATTTTTGCTTTTGGAAAATTCAATTAATGGCGGTTAAACAGGAGTGGCAAATTGGGGTGAATTTTTTGAAAGACTATATTTACAGAATATCTGAGAAGCGTAAAATGTTACAGACGTAAATAGTGGGTATTTGGAATCTCCTCTAAGTGTAAAGAAACATAGGTGATTTGTCTTTGGAAACTCCACTTAAGGGGAACTAAAATGGGGTGAAATTTTAAAATGAGAATTTCTACAGTATATCTCAAAAAACTTAACATGTACAGAAGTGAAAAATGGTCATTTTTTTATCCCATTAAAAATAAAGAAAAGTGTATTTTTAGTTTTCGGAAATACAACTTGGGTAGTGGGGGGTGGGGGGTAAAAGTGACTGAAAATGGTGTTGAATTCTTTTAATTAGGCTACTGATATCTCAAAAATGAAGATGTTACACACGTGAAATTTTATTTTTGGAATCTGCTTTAAAAGTAGACAAACACGTATTCTCGGAAAATCCAATGAAGGGGATTTGGAGTGTTAAAGGATAGAAAAAATTAATTGACTTAATTGTATAAGAATACATACATCTAATAAAAACTAAAGTTGTTACAGACATGAAAATTGGTATTTTGATCTCCTTTAAAAACAAAGAAAAGCGCGTTTTGGGGGGAAACAATCTTGGGGGGAGGGCGGGAGTGAAAAGGAGTTGAATTCCTTTCATGAGGACACATAAATCAAAAACTGAAGATTAGAGTGGTGATAATTGGTATTTAGAAGATCCTTTACTATTAAAGGAACAAGTATTTTTTGCTTTAATATCACTTTGTGAGGGAGGGGTGGGGGGGAGTGTGGAAGGAAGTTAAAAACGTGAATTATTTTTAAGGGGATACTTATATCTCAAAACTGAAGATAATAAACGGGAATATTGGTATTTGGAATCTCCTTTAAACATAAAGAAACACGTCTTCTTTTAATTTTTTGGAGGGTGGGGGTAAATAAACTTAACGGCGGTGGGGTGTAAAAGGAGGTGAGACCAATTGATTTTACTGTTCGTAATGTACTTATAAGGAGCCTCCGTTGCTCAGTCGGCAGCGCGCCGGCCTCTCACAGCTGGGTTCCGTGTTTCAAATCCCGGTCACTCCATGTGACATTCGTGCTGGACAAAATGGAGGCAGGACAGGTTTTTCTCCGGATACTCCGGCTTTCCCTGTCATCATTCATTCCAGCAACACTGTCCAATATTTCATTTCATTTGTCACTCATCAATCATTGCCCCAGAGGGGAGCTTCGGCAGCCGGCACAATTCCTATTGTCGCCGCTAGATGGGGCTTTATTCATTCCATCCCTGATCCTGTCGAATGATAGGAAACAGGCTGTAGACTTGCGATGTACTTAATCTGATCATAAACCGATCATTTTTAATCTTTCCTGGGTTCTTTTTCAACAGCCATATTTTCCTTCGGAGAACGTTCTTAGATTAGAGTAGATTCTCCTGGCATATAAATAAAAATTTAAACACATTTGAAATAAACGATAGGAATGAGATTGACCGTCAAATTGTTCACCTCTATAATAAGGTCAATAATACACGGAGGTATGTCATTCGTATCGCCAGAAATTCCGCACACTTGCCTACGCGCAACAATGGTGCTGGTCACAATGTTAGCAATGACAATGGCAGCAGATGTATTTTACCGCCAAGTAGCGGTCTTGCATATTGCTGTGGGATCCAGAATAATAATAATAATAATAATAATAATAATAATAATAATAATAATAATAATAATAATAATAATAATAATAATAATAATAATACCTAAATTCAATTAATTTCAACCACCCTAATAATAATAATAATAATAATAATAATAATAATAATAATAATAATATCCTGGACCGTCGTCAACATGTGCGGACCGTGCTGGAAACGGGTCCTGGACGGGTAATGACTACGATTGCAGTCCGGCCGCCGGTTTAGTACCGCCAAGGCACCTAAGAGGACACCACGCCGGATCTCCTCAAGGATTTGATCCACATTAAAAATGCTTATAGGAAAGCATGGCTAAGATTTAGGAACCCAACTGACCGGGTGGAATACCTGGACCTAGCCCGGGAAATACGAAATCGATTGCTGGAAAGAAAGATTGAAAAATGGGAGGAACGTTGCCGTAATCTCTCAGTAAACGAGTCAGATCACGAATATCGGCAGGTTGTATATAAAACGATAAGCATTCAATTATAAATTTCAGTATATTACCGTAGCAAAGCACGGGTATCTTGCTAGTTTTATATATATAGATAACTTGTCCTGACTGACTGACTGATTCATCATCGCCGAGCCAAAACTACTGGACATAAAGAAATGAAATTTTGGGGATATATTCATATTAAGATGTAGGTGCTCGCTAAGAGAGGATTTTTTGATATTCCTTCGCTAAGGGGGTGAAAAGGGGGGTGAAATTTTAAAATGAGTGTATCTATATCTCAAAACTTTAAACGTTTACAGATGTAAACATTGGTATTTAGAATCTTCTTTAAAAATAAGGAAACGCGTATTTTTTTCTTTTCAGAAAATCTCAATAGGAGGGGTGAAAAAGGGTGAAAATGTGGAATAATGGGTTGAATGCCTTTAATCAGGATACCGGTACTTATATCTCAGAAACTGAAGATAGTAAAGACCTGAAAATTGGTACTTTTTATCTCTTTTAAAAATAAAGAAACACGTATTTTTTTGTTTTTGGAAAATCCAATTAATGGGAGGGTGAAAAGGTGGTGAATTTTTAAAATGAGTGAATCTATATCTCCAAACTTTTAAAGTTTGCAGATGTAAAAATTGGTATTTAGAATCTTCATTAAAAATAAAGAAACTCGTATTTTTTTGTTTTCGGAAAATCGCAATAGGAATCGTGAAAAGGGGTGAAAAATGGGTTGAATGCCTTTAATGAGGATACTTATATCTCAGAAACTGAAAATTTTACAGACCTGAAAATTGGTGTTTGGGATCTCCTTTCAAAATAAAGAAACACGTATTCTTTTGTTTTTGGAAAATCCAATTAATGGGGGGGTGAAAAGGGGGTAATTTTGAAAATGAGTGTATCTATATCTCAAAACTTTTAAAGTTTATAGATGTAAAAATTAGTATTTAGAATCTCCTTTAAAAATAAAGAAACACGTAATTCTTTGTTTTCGGAAAATCCCAATAGGAAGGGTGGAAAAGGGTGAAAATGGGTTGAATGCCTTTAATGAGGCTACTTATATTTCAGAACCTGAAGATATTACAGACCTAAAAATTGGTATTTGGGATCTACTTTAAAAATAAAGAAACAGGTATTTTTCGTTTTTGGAAGATCCAAATAATGGAGGGTGAAAAGGGGGGTGAATTTTTAAAATGAGTGCCTACATCTTAAAGCTTTAAAAGTTTACAGATGTAAAAATTGGTATTTGGAATTTCCTTTAAAAATAAATAAACATGTATTTTTTGTTTTGTTTTCGGAAAATCCTAATAGGAGGGGTGAAAAGGGGTTGAATGCCTTTAATGAGGATACTTATATCTCAGAAACTGAAGATATTACAGACCTGAAAAAAGGTATTTGGGATCTCCTTTAAAAATAAAGAAACATCTACTTTTTGTTTTAGGAAAATACAAATAGTGGAGGGTTGAAAAGGGGGTGAATTTTTAAAATGCCTGTATCTATATCTCAAAACTTTCAAAGTTTACAGATGTAAAAATTGGTACTTAGAATCTACTTTCAAAATAAAGAAATACGTATTTTTTTGTTTTCGGAAAATCCCAATAGGAGGGGTGAAAAGGGGTGAAAAATAGTTTAATGTCTTTAATAAGGATCCTTATTTCTCAGAAACTGATGATGTTACAGACCTGAAAATCGGTATTTGGGATCTCCTTTATAAATAAAGAAACGTGTTTTTTTTTAGAAAATCCAAATAGTGGGGAAGGGTGTGAAGGGGGGTATATTTTAAAAATGAGTGTATCCATATCTCAAAACTTCAAAAGTTTGCAGATGTAAAAACTGATATTTAGAATCTCCTTTAAAAATAAAAGCACGTATTTTTTTGGTTTCGGAAAATCCCAGTAGGAGGGGTAAAAAGTGAAATAAGGGGTTGAATGTCTTTAATGAGGATACTTATATCTCAGAAACTGAAGATATTACAGACCAGAGAGTTAGTATATGGAATCTCCTTTAAAAATACAGAAACATTAATTTTTTTGTTTTTGGAAAATCTAACTAATGGGTGTTAAACAGGAGTGACAAATTGGGGTGAATTTTTAGAAAGACTATATCTACAGTGTATCTCAGAAACGTAAAAGTTGCAGACGTAAAATTGGTATTTGGAATCTCCTGTTAAAGTAAAGAAACACGTATTCTCGGAAAATCCAATGAAGGTTGGGGGGGGGGGGAATTTGAAATATTTATTGAAATAATTGTATGAGGATACTTACATCTAAAAACACTAAAATTGTTACAGACGTGAAAAGTGGTATTTAGATCTTCTTTAAAAATAAAACGACGCGTTTGGGGGGGGGGGGGGGGCGGAAAATCATTTTTGGAAGCGAGTGTGAAAAGGAGTTGAATTCGTTTCATGAGGACACATATCTTAAAAAACTGAAGATAATCGGTATTTAGAAGATCCTTTACTATTAAAGAAACAAGTATTTTTGCCCGAAAATTCACTTAAGGGGGACGGGGAGAGTGAAAATAAGTGAAAAAAGTGAATTATTTTTATGGGAATACTTATATCTCAAAACTGAAGGTAACACACTTGAACATTGGTATTTGGAATCTCCTTTAAACATAAAGGAAAACGTTTTCTTTTTTGGGGAGAGGTAAATCAACTTAACCGCGGTGGGGTGAAAACGGAGGTGAGACGAATTGATTTTACTGTTTCTAATGTACTTATAAGGAGCCTCCGTGCCTCAGGTGGCAGCGCGCTGGCTTCTCACCGCTGGGTTTCGTGGTTCAAATCCCGGTCACTCCATGTGAGATTTGTGCCGGACAAAGCGGAGGCGGGACAGGTTTTTCTCCGGGTACTCCGGTTTTCCCCGTCAACATTCATTCCAGCAACACTCTCCAACATCATTTCATTTCATTTGTCATTCATTTAATCATTGCCCCAGTGAAGGCTTCGGGAAGGCTTATTCATTCCATTCCTGACCCGGTTGAATGACTGGAAACAGGCTGTGGATTTTCCATGTACTTATTCTGATCATAAACCGATCATTTTTAATCTGTCCTGGGTTCGTTTTCAAGAGCCATCTTTACCTTTGGATAACCTTCTTAGATTACAGTAGATTCTTCTGGCATATAAACAAAAATTTAAACATATTTGAAATAAACGATAGATATATGATTGACCGTGCAATTGTTCACCTCTGTAATAAGGTCAATAATGCACGGACGTATGTCATTCGTATCGCCAGAAGTCCTGCGCACTTGCCTAAGGGCGACAATGGTGCTGGTCATACTGACATCAATGACAACGGCAGCAGATGTAATTTACCGCAAAGTAGAGGTTCATTACCGCTAAGGCACCCAAAACGACACCACGCCGGATCTCCTCAAGGATTTGATCCACATTAAAAATGCTTATAGGAAAAGATGGCGAAGATTTAGGGACCCAACTGACCGGGTGGAATACCTGGACCTATCCCTGGAAGTACGAAATCGATTGCTGGAGAAAAGATTGAAAAATGGGAGGTACGTTGCCGTAATCTCTCAGAAAACGAGTCAGATCGCGAATTTTGGCGGAATCTCTCAGAAAACGAGTCAGATCGCGAATATCGGTGGGTTATATATAAAACGATAAGCATTCAATTATAAATTTCAGTATAATACCGTAGCGAAGCACGGGTATCTTGCTAGTAGTCTATATAAACACAAGTGTCTTGTGAACGAGATCATAGCTACGGAATAAGACACGCAGTTCAGACAGTGTGTGAAGACAATACTCGAAGTGATTCTAAAGTCACTAGAGAAAATATAGCAGACCTTTGCAAAAAGTGTATCCCAAAAACACTGCTGGTTCTTTTGTTTTCTTTTATTCTTTAGTTACAATTTGCTTTAGTTCGCACTGACAGAGATAGGTCTTATGGCAACGATGAGACAGAAAAGGGCTAGGGTTGGGAAGGAAGCGGACGTGGCCTTAATTAAAATACAGCCCCAGAATTTGCTTGGTGTGGAAATGGGAGACCACGGAAAACCATCTTCAGGCTGCCGTCAGTGGGGTTCAAACCAACTGTCTTCCGAAGGCAAGCTCACAACTGTGCGACCAACTTGCTCGGTGCTGCTCGTTCGGTGGGTGCAATGCACGACTATTATTTGGAAGCATCCACATGCAATGTATCCCACTGGGTGAAATATTGCTCCACAACTATGTAGTCTCGCGAATGCATTTCGCAGCGATGAAGCAGTTAGCGTATCCAGTATTCGGAGGATAGTGGGTTCGAACCCCCCCGTCGGCAGCCCTCAAGATGGTTCTCCATGGTTTTCCATTTTCACACCCGGAAAATGCTGTGGCTGTATATTAATTAAGGCCACGGCCGCTTCCTTCTTGCTCCTAGCCATTTCCTGTCCCATCGTCACCATGAGACCTATCTGAGTCGGTGCGACGTAAAGCATTATGTAAAGAATTAGAAGAATTTAACACATGACAGGGTGGCATAGAGAACTTCATAGAACCAGTTTATTGGGGTCATCAACTCACATGGGTTTGACCTAGTGTTACAAACGTATACCCTTCCGGACGCTGGGAAGTGTTCACTACTGCGCGTTTCTGTGGTGGGCGGTAGTGTGATATGTTTTGTGTGCGAAGAGAAGTGCATTAAGACAAATATAAACATTCTTTCCTCGAGACAATGGTATTAACCATACGCAGTTGAAATTCTCGGCCCGGCTGGAAATCAAACTCTGGGTCCTTTGAATCAAAGGCCTAAAAGCTGACAATTCACGCAAGGAGCCGGACAAGTAACCGTGACTAACAATAATTGTGTAATTTCAGTATCTGCCCGTAACTAAATTAGACGTTCACACCTCTCTCATGTATTAGAATTATCGTCAACGTAAAGTAGTGTTCACGGTGACCGCATTCCAAATAAATTCTTGTGGTATCCTTACCGTTCACTATCCGTATGTATAGTTTATACAGATCACACATCGTCTTTATCAACCATGAAACGCAGCAGAGCAGGAGAAATTAAATGATTCTATAGACGGACAAATACATCATCGAGTTGGATATCGATCAAAATTGGACTCATTCCTACTGTGAGAGAAACATCGATAACCCGTAATAGACTGTGGATTCAATGCTCATGGATTACATTGGGTCAATTAATAGCGCTGTTCGTGCTGTTCTCCTTCTCATTCGGGTTCATTAACATTCGGAGCACTCTTATATAACCACCGACCCTCACTTTACCGAGAAACAAATTCATCAAATACGTGTTTTGTGCCTCCAGGAAAATGGAGGGAAAACATTAAACCTTCCTTCTTTGTGATGCAAGGTATTATATATGATGTCTCTGATTGAGGTTAAAAGGTGTTCTTCTTGAGAAAAAGTTTGCAGGAGCCGAGAACGATCAAATGACATCTCCCGGAAGTATTCATTACTGTTCGGCTTTAACTTATTGTTAACTGGGAAAGGAAGTCCAAATTCTCTGATCGATTTGCTTGTAAGTGGTTGTACATTTCTCTTGACCTTACTCAGCACTTCGTCGAACACATTTTGGTCATTGTTCAATTCTTCTCTACTTTTTTGGTCGGTGATTACTCCAAAGTCCCAATAGATCAGGAACTTGTCAAAAAAACTATAATAATGGAAAATTATATCGAAGTGGAATTGCAGAACTACAAAGAGCAGCTACTAATACTGATAACGTCCAATCCCTTGACTCTGCCTACTTCTAGAAATGTGCCGTAAATTATTCCTTCCACTGTTTTTAAATACTGAAATGAAGTAGGACCTTTAGCAACACGAAGTAAAATCCTCAGACGAAAACATTCATTAGTACTAGGATGGACACTCGGCCAAGCGCATCCGTTCTTTCAATGCCGTTGAAACCATCAACCGGCTCACTTTGTTTCCTCCGTTGAAATTTTCTGTTATTTTGATTCTAAGCGCAATAACTTGGATCTTTCTCATAAGTAAGGGTCTTTACAAAATCGTCTCCTACACATAATTTAAAATATGCCCTTAGCGTCGTATCACAAGGATTATTAGCATTATCAGAGACCACAAGGTGTCTAGATTGTAGGGGCTCGTTCATGTACGCTGAACGACAAAATTCGCCACACTGCCTCGGAGCGCAAACTTATCTTCAATATTGAAAGTGTTGAGTCTCACTTGTGGACTGAAATCTGAAAATAGCTTGGTCACTGCCTTTATTTACGCACTTACACACTTATTTAATGGATTTGACGGAATTACACAATTCGACGTTTATATGCACGTCAAAAATGTTAAGGAAAACTGGATTGTGGGGAGCATCCCATCGGTTATCTACTTCATTGTACCTGAGAGTTGCAGTTTCTCCGCCGTCATCAGAGGCCTGCGTACGGCTCATGGGATACCCATCATCACCAGTAGATGTACAGCTTTAGAAATGTTTTGGATACCTTTTGATGCCAACTTCTAAACGCATGCAAGGCGAATTCGAGTTTAGAACACCACATGGTCCATGAATCATGTGCTATGACACATTAAAATGTGATGTGGATACGAAATGATTATTTGGTAACTCTGTTGAAATTACTGTACACTATCTATCTGGTCTGGTCTAACCTTTTCTTATCCTGCCAGAGTAGAAGATGTATTTAAATCAAACCACATTTCTTCCATTCGACAGTGTGCATGTGGCACAAGGGTTGGCCAAATATTTTCTTTTTATTAATTAAGAACATCATTTTTTAAATTTTTCAATAAAATACTCCGTTTACTATACGCTTTGTGGTGATGTATATTCGGGGAGATTTTCTTTAATGTCGGTCCGGTTAGAATTAAGGTAAGTCTAATGAACAAACCATGTTTGCCATATTTCCCGACATAAATCATCGCATATTCGGTCCTTTCATGAAGACACCTCGGCCCTCCTGTAAAATGATGAAGGCAATATGACTAACTGGCCGATGTTTCGAAAATGTTCATTGTTCCGCAAACCATCTTGTAAATGGATGTAATTTTCCGCACATAGTTTTATCTGCGGCCTGCTGTCATTTCTTGATGGATACAGTACTTTTGCATCAATCTCTTGGCACAGGCCAGAGCAAAGTGTAGCTTCCACTGAAGTCCCAGTCTCATCCATGGCTGTGACAATATGGAAGCTGCTGGGGTGTGAGTGATGCTGATTAATGACATTCAGAGCATAACAAGTGTGTCTGAGTGTCATGAAAGGTGTTGCTCATAGGGTTAGTTGTGCTACAATAGCACTGTCTGACCCAGTGAGGAAAGCAATGGCAAACTACCTCACTCCTCGTCTTGCCTAGTGCGCCTCATTTTGGTATTGCCATTGGTTTTTGTGGTTTCCCTATAATTGCATTGCCTTTGGTGATGCTATTTGAGGATCCAGCCAGCCTCTGGGCTGATGACCTAACAGACAGTTTTATCTAATTAATTCGTATGTAGGCTAAATGTTCTTATTCATTTTTGGCATACTGATCCACCAAATACTTTGTTAATAGCATTTCAAATGTAAGCATTTTATTGAAAACCTTGAGTCTTCTCATTATCTGATAACAGGATATTCAGCACACTGCTTTACGTAGCGATTCCCAGTGATCGTGTCCTGTTGAGTAATATTATTATTCATAACCGTCTTCACTTCCAGATTATATTAAAGAATTTTGCAAGTTATCGTAAGACCTGTGAACTTCACCAATTTTTTTATGTTGTTGTCGCGACTACGTAATACTATCTCCCTACTGTCAAACTGTTGCCCAGCTATTGCAACAGCTACTTCACTCGTAGTAAGGATATTAAACAGGCCGCGATGTTTGCAAAAAAACATTTTACCGGCGTGGGTACCAATATTGAAATCCGGTACGCTTGGTAGGACACTGAAAATGACAGTTTTAATGGTTGAATGTAATTATTATGGCTGTGTATCATTTTTGCCAATATTCACAAATATTTACTTTCCATAGGCCTGTACAGATTTCTCCACCGAATTCACCAGACATTATGTATGAATTGGATATATGAATGACTGCATGAATGAATGATTTCATGGCTGAATTATTCATGCATCCATGAATGAATGAATGAACACTTCTCTCCCAGTCAATTGAAGCGCTGCAAGCGATGCAGACGTGTGTGCGGTAGTGCTGAATGCTAAGTTGTGCCAGCGAATTGGGGATAGCCATAGAACTATAACGAGAGTTCATCGACTGATGGAATACCCGCATGTCGTTCCAGGTATGTGGACAAAAACATGGTATTACGTGCCTACTTAGTTACTTTGAAATAGTGTTGGCGGCGATAGTGATCGCGGTGCTTTTGGTAATTGGAAGAGTTTAAAGCAATCCTCCGTCGTTGAATTGGGAAGATATTGAAAAACTTAAGAATGTGGTAAACGAGGTCAGCCAAGGTGAAACGACGAAGGAGCTGATCGTGGAACAGAATAAGGACACTCAGGTTTTGAAAGCTAGCCTGAGATATGTTACGGCGGATACAATAGAATGCCTAGATAAATTTCAGGAGGAATTTGAAATATCAAAGAACATCGCATGGTGTTGGAGCAGCGCACTTGAGAGCTGGAGATGCAGGTCCGGAGAAAGACGCTTGCGAAACGTAGCAGATGCCTGATCTATATGGAATTACGGAGAATAGAGGCGAGAGTAAACTCGCATTATTACTTTCTCTGCTGGAAGTGTTTACGGCAGAAGTGAAAGTAAATTACACGAAAACCGATGTGGATGACGAGCATAGAATAGGAAGGACTCAAGGAAATAGACCGAATAAGGTGAAAAGGTATCAGGGATGAAAGCCTATCAAATTCTTCGGAATGCCAAGAATTTAAAACGAATGGAAGTGTGGATCCAGAGGGAGTTAATGGGAAAAAGGAGATAGGAGATCTCCGTTTACAACGTTCATAAGAGACAAGAGGATTTTCATCATAGGAGATGGTTGGAGAATGAATTACGCGTCATGTCGGCTGGAATCTTTGGATCTAGAAGACAATGCAGCATCATCACCAGAACGGATGAAGGAATTATGACTCGCAAGAAACAGGAGAGGAGCACGTGCCAGCGTGTTTGCTGACAACTACAGAGAAAGAGGGCGTTGTCACCAGTGGTGTGCGGCGGACTGTGTTTAAATGCTTAACACCTGATGCTGAATCCGTGGCTAACACCAGTAGTACGCCGGTAGCAGTCAAAAGCAGTAGTAAAATAGAAGATCATAAGAAAAAACTAGGACACAACCTGAAGGACATTTGGGCTAAGAAGGTGTATCCCTTAGAGGTAAAGGGAAGTAAACGGGGAAGGTAAGATGCTAGGGGGAATTTGTAACATTTCTTTCAACGACCTCACTAAGGGATTATCAAGAGGTTGTGTAGTGATGTATAACTCTTATAGCTACAATGGAATGTAGGACGAAGTTGAAGGTAAAACATCGTGTGAGTGTAGCGTTATCAACAGCAAATCCCCCTCCCCTTACATTGAGTAGAAGCTAGTGTTTCAGGATCCGCAATGAAATAAATGTGTGGGTTCAGAAGCATACAGACAGCCGGTCAAATGGTATACTTGTGCTTGGAACTTAAATGTCAGTATGATGCCACGCTCGATTACTTGTGAACTCATAAAGGAAACTTTTCAAATGCATTATTATAATGGCTTATGTGCTTCATAAATCCTTTACTACTTGGGTGGACACTTGTAAGAAGCGAAAGCAGACGTTGGGGAGGGGAATAATTCCTTCTACTTTTACTTTCACCTGGGAACAACATAAACCTCTTCGTCCTTCCATTTCAGAGCTGAGCAATATTGGCTGACCTGAGACATCGTACATTAAGAATCTGGAACAACATTTTTATAATTTGTGGACGAATTATAATCCATAGCGGAATACTCTTCATCGGTTGGCAAACCACGAACATTCCTTCCCTCTCTCAGACGAACTTGTCCGTTTCTGTCAGAATATTGGCCATTGTTTCACTCAACAGAGAACTACTTTCCCTGTGTGAATAATGTCTTATTCTATCTTCTGAGAGACGTTTATTTCCTTCAGCAGACGGTTCTGCATTTATCTTTGAATTACGCCTACCGGTACCTCGATCTACAGACTATTTGTCTTTGTGAAGTCGCTTTTATCTGTCTTGTGACAATCGAGAATCTCTTTGATAGTCAGTTTTACCGTTACATGAAAAAACGCGCTCTTCTGTAATATAATGTTTTGCGACCTATATTCGCTTTCTTTTAACACAGATTTTATATAGACAAAAGAAAATCACTGGTAATTGTATGTTATTGTACCGCAGCATGTGCAACGAAATGTTTACAGACGGAATAGAACACACCGAGGTATACGGAAATAACAGTGAAACTCCAAACAACCAATCTCAACTCGACTGTGTAGACTGCGAAATTAAATGTTCACAGACTGACTGAAGAAAAGCCGAAGTGAATCAAATTAGCACACGCAAACTCCAAACAGACTGAATGAAGAAAAGCTGAGGTGTACCAAATTACTACGGAAACTCCAAACAGACTGTGGAAAGAAATGTTCACAGATGGAATACAGAAAGGCTGGGTGAATCGAATTAATAGCGGAGCTCCCAACATATTCACTCTTCTGTGAAGTATCAATCCAAATGTTAGATTCTGCTGCTGCTGCTGCTGCTGCTGCTGCTGCTGCTGGCGAAGCTGTTGATAGCTTGTGCGAGCGGCTCTCACGCTGGCTCGCATTGTACTCACTCGCTCTGAAGCTGGTCGTTAACATTTCCGTATTTCAAAATGGAGATTGAGCAAAAAATGTGAAGACGACATCATCTCCAAAAATATATAAGAAAGTCCCGTTCTGTAAATGGCATTTTAATCTACATTACATACTTGTGGGGAATAAACAATCTATTTTAATAAGAAATTTAATTTTAAATGTTGTTATTATATTTGACGTATTTTTACTGAAAACTGTAACATAAAAACTGTTATTAGTGAGTCAAGTGTTAAAGACTGTCGGATAATGACTTTGTAGAACTTAATATGCTCAACAATTCTTACCCGCATAGTAAGATGCATCCTCAACGGTTTAGCCAGCGTAAGCTAAAAAGTCGCACGGACGACCTTTCTTTCATCGATTCGCTTCACTTGAATCGTTACTTCAACATATAATCACTTATAGTGGGCCATGTATCGTGGTATGTTTTGTAGAACATTTTGTGCTGAACGATTCTTACCCTCGTAGTATGAATATACCGTATATTTAACAATTTAGCCATTGTAAGGCGAAATGTCGCATGGACGGCCTTTTTTTTCTTCGACTCGCTTCACTAAAATCGTTTCTGCGGGCTTCGTTTGGTCATAAATTAATGGTTCTGTGCATAAACCTCTCTCTAGAAATGCTTAGTAGAATAGTGAAAAACATATCAATATCCATCCAGTGCTTTTTGAGATTAGCCGTCACAGACAGATAGAGAAACAGACATAACACTATCAGGTCATTGAACAGTAAGCACCTGAACAGACAGTGGACGACTAGATAAATGCATTACAACATTTGAAACTCTTACAGCATTTATTGCATTGAATTTTTCCGTTAAATAGTTTCGATTGTACATTTTACCACTCGTTGCTGGGTGCGATTTATGTAGTGGCTGATCCACTGCTCACCCAGTCAGAGGTATGTTGGATGCGTATTGAATCCCGTATACTGGATATTTGCCTACAAGCGCCCGCATCAGCTACAAACCAGAAGGTTTATAGCAGCCTGTATCGTTATCCTCGCAGCAGTATAAAACTACTCCGTTTTACCATTCAGCTGAGCGCTTGTATTTCCAGCTTGATAGAGAACGTTCAGTAACAGTTATATGGTGAACAAACACACAATAGTAAATCCCATTAAGTGTACAATGCAAAACAGTTGCAAATTGTATCACTAAAAGAATGGAATATTTTGATTCATACATAATCAAATTGGAGAGAATGGTAAATCATAGGAATTAGGCCAGAAACATTTAAAAATTATTGGCATCACTATAATGAATATCTTTGTGAAATTAATTAATGGGGTGTTTTCACGAAATAAACATGTAATGAAATACTCAGAAGGTCCTGAGCATTCCATCAGATGGTTTATGTATTTTGTAAGAAATGTATATTTCTCAAATATCCCCGTATTTTTCTTTTTGCCTACTTTTATCCTTCTTTTCGATAATTTTAAACTTCCGTCCATGGAGGGCTTGTTGGATTGAAGGTGAGGAAGTGATCGAAGTTCTTCTTGACAGCGTCCAAATTATAAAATGGTTTTTCATTAGTAATTATACAAAAGTCAGCAATGCGCCACCTAGTGTATAAGCTGGTTGTGGAAACATATTGCATGAAACTTCGAACAAGCTTCTGTACGTAGGTCCATCTAAAGTTACGTGAGACCCCACATGATATTCGTGGAACTCAGTTCCCCTCCTCTTCACCATTATTAACCTCCTTTGTAGGGTGTTAATGTAATTGATTTTACATCACACATCCATCATTTTCGACGACACCGAGGTGCCGGACTGTTGTCATGCACGAGTTCTTTTGCGCAGAGATAAATTTACCTATATAATATACTACGGGTGATTGTTTGGTCAATCCCGTCAATATATTAACAGTTTCTACTCTTGTACAATGTTTCACTCGTACATGTTTCGGAAGCCCCAACTCTGTTTTGTCGAATCTAAATCTACCTACACAAAACTGACTATCAGAACATAGGACTCGCCAGGTTGGGCTGAAAAGGCCAGCACCCTTGCCATCTGAGTAACTCAGCCCGGCTTTGTATGATGATTTTGGTGTAATTTCTTCAGTTTATCGAAATATATATCCAAATTAATGTTTTCAAGGGAGTAACCCGTAGTTCAAAATCCTTCCACATGTTCTCAATTAGAATTAAATTCGTGAAAACCTCCCCCGATGTGATAACTCACCAACATACTCACTCCATACGCTTCAAAGATGTTTTCTCACAGCTGTGATGAGCATCTCCATAGAACAAAGGCATCAAGTACAATTACAAATAAAGAGCAATATTATTTTATGTATAACAGTGAAAAATACAAAACAATTCCCATACAATTTTTGTGAAGCATGGGTAAGCAAGTTGTTTTTTCTGTTATCTGTCTTCTGACTTACACAGTACAAATATATCTTCTTGTTCTTTTATCCATAATGCGTTCAGGTTGTGGCATCGTGTGACGCATCTTGCTTTTAAGAAATGTCAGTGTGTAGAGGTGTAACCGTTGACCCCCCCTCTCCCCCATATTAAAAGCTGAATAATTTCTTGCAGATTTTTCTGATCACTACCAAAGGCTGTGTTATTTTACTTCGAAATTTTGTTGCTGTTTTCTTGTAGTACGGCAACGCACAGAATACGATCATAAATTCGGGGACAACCAAATTATATTTACCGACTCATTGAATGGATACTTGTTACTTAAAGACCCCCTTAAAACAACAAACATAAACTTCTTCTCCTTCTTGCCCATCACCACCATCATCCATGATTAACTGCTAAGCGTATTTGGTTAGGCATTCTTCTCCTGTGCTCAAGTTCGTTTGATCGAATTTCATGGCTGTAGTTTGGCATATAAAGGATTTTAATGGTAAATATCTGTACCAGTAGCATTATTAGGGTGGTAAATAAACGCTGTGTAGAGGAATCCGCTCGATACCTGAGGTCACTTGGAGTGAGGTTTAACACAAGGTATTATTATTATTATTATTGTTATTATTATTATTATTATTATTATTATTATTATTATTATTATTATTATTATTATTATTATTATTATTATTATTATCCCGTAACGTATGACCACATGTATGAAGAAGTGCAAACTTGATTGCTTTACTGAAGAGGCTACTTCATACATCAGACCAACCAGGATCAACCAGTTTGAGGGAACGAAGCCATAGAGACTGGCAAAGTAAACGATAAAATGTTCCGTCTTTCAGTTTGGAAATAACCCGGTACTCATTTCCTATCTAGTCCAAGTGAATCCAAGGCTATGATCCTCTGAAAACGATTTTAGCATCTCGGGTAGCCTGTCTCGATCCTCGCAAGATTACAGCCTAGTGGATTTTGAGGATACTGATGCGTTACATCTATATTCTTGTCTTTCATATTGGCATCATAACTTCCCATCGTTAAAGTGGTGAGCAGAACTCACGTTTTATTGTTTACGCACTCGTATTATGCTCGCCCTGGCGGACAGCATTATTTTGTTTTAATTCCCGGGATAGCTATGGAGATGAAATACCACACAATGTGATATTTTCCCGACAATTTAATAAACTCGACAGAGCGTTTGCGGTTCCTCATTAGTTCTGGCGTGACTCTATTTTAATTGGATAGTGGATGTTTATTGACTCCTTTACCACAGCATGGGCGTATCACTTCAGTTCACACTTAACGGACCATAGGTGATACACTGAGTGTCGGCGCTCGTAAATAGCTCTCACTTTCACTGCGACTAATTATGTTCAAGTCTGATATACAACAATAGTCAACTTATGTCGATTTTACGTTGCTCCCAATTTGATCCATATTCTTCTACTTTATATCAACAAAAGACATTAATTTTTCTACATGTATGTATAATCGGTAATTGAAGTAAAAAGTAAAAAATAAATACCTAATTCTACTGTAATAATAACAGAAACAAGAAGCTATAAATATACTTGTGTACTAATGACATTATAAGTAACATAAAGTGAAGGTAAAATATGTAAATACTAAAATATTAAAATATAAAATGGTATAATATAAATTTATTTACATTTGTTACAACCTAAAATATCAATTAATAAAACATGTCAGTAAACAACCATCTTCACTCTCATTCATGGATCCCATTCACACTCAAGTTAGACTGGAGGTGCTTATGAGATGACTTCAGCAGGAGGCTTTGAATATTGTTTGAGATTTACCAACCCAGTTCCTGGCGGTGACCGTGAACGATCTGTTATATGTCTTGGTTCGATGTACATACAAGGATTTCTAGCGTACGGCCTGACCGGGTATTGAACAGGTGCAGAGAACTAAAGTAGCTTCCAAAATCCCAGTGTTCACCTTGTCTGGTACACTGATCAGTGGTACACCTCGATAGTTGTTGCAGTCCTTTCTGTTCTCTTGCTTATACATAGATGCAGTCAGTGATTTTGTCTAATCAGATCAAACCTTACTAACATTCCGTCCTAAATTTATTTCTCTATGAATCCCTCTTACCCCTACCTTCACACTAAATTTCACATTTCCAGTCCAATTTCACCTACACCTGCTGCTTTATGACAATGGAGTTTATCTGCCATCCTGTCTACTTCCCCAACTGTAATTTCACTAACATCACTGTTCTCCTTTCCATGACCTCGGCTGTTCGCGATGTGATCAGGAAGACTTCCTTTTACAGTGAGAAGATTTTCAAAACATTCCTTCCAGCTGTCTGGTGATTCCCTTTAATGAAGTATGAGTGCACCTGATTCACCGAAAACACTACGCATTTCACTTTTCCCTCCAAGATGCTTTAATGCTGTCATGGAAGGCTTCCCAGACACTTGACCTAGCCTTTCCAAGTTATTAACAAAATCTTACCATGACTTCTTCATGGATTCAACAATTATTTTTTTCTCTCTGTTTCTTTCATTTTCGTACAATTCCCTGTCTGCATCAGTCCTTGTTTGAAGCCATTTCTAATACGCCTCCCTTTTACGTTTACAAGCTGCCCTCATTTCATCATTCCACCAGGATGTACGATTTATCCATATTTACACGCAGTTTTTTCTAGAAATTCCCTTGCCGTTTTACTACAGGATTCCTGGATGCCACCCATTCTCTCCCGATATCCTGACACTTTTTACAGTCTATTGTTTGTAACTTTTCGGTAATCATATCCATGTACTGCCGACGAATTTCCTCGTCCTGGAGATGTTTTACATTTATTCGTCTGCAGACAGATTTCATTTTTCCTGCCCTAGGCTTAAGGGGCCCATAGACGTGCAATATTATTGGGCAAAATGGATTGTGCAATATATTGTTAGCTGCCCATAGACGTGCAATATTATTGCGCAATATCGGGGTTTGTGCAATATAACTGATAGTGTGTACTTAATATTGAAGGGTTGTACAATATATTGTGCAAAGCGGTCACAGACGTACAATATGCGTTGCAATATATAGTCAGTCCATGCCGTTATTTTGTTTGGTGAACATGTTGAGTGACACTGATCTTTGCTGCGTTTTGCTCGCCGTGGGCGTAAATGCCAAAAAGAAGCAGAAACGGAAAAGGAGGACATGGGCCAAACAGTGGTTTCTGGACAGAGAAAGGTACACTCATGAAAATTTACTCATTGAACTGAGAAAACGCGAGCCAAATGATTTTCGGAACTTTCTGCGCATGAATGGTGAATTGTTTGATGAACTTATCGCTTTGGTTACGCCTCAAATCGAGAAAAAGAATACTACTACGCAGAGAATTGATTTTTTAATAACTTCTTGTTTATCGGCGTTCGGGAATTTTTCGCGATATTTATCAATAAGCACCTCGTACTGTTCACTTTTTTTAACGCGATTACTGTAATCTTTGCTCTTAACGTCCCATAGGGCCGGAAGGTCATGGTACACTTCGATAAACTCCAAAAGAAACTTTTTCTCCTCCTGTTTGTCTGCCATCGCGATACGTTCTCCCCCACCTGTTGATAACAACTGGCGGGAGGACGGGATATTATACAATATTGCCAACTCACGGCACAGTATTTTGTGGTTTGTGCAATATATTTCAAACTTCTTTGATTTCGTACAATATATTGCACAACCCTTCAATACGAAGTACACACTATCAATTATATTGCACAAAACCCGATATTGCACAATGATATTGCACGTCTATGGGCCCCTTTAGAGGTACGTAGTTCACTAGAGATCAGATAGTGGTGTGTATCATCGAAAATCCCTGGGATACCCGCACGTTCTTAACAGAATTCCTGAATTTGAAGTCGGTTATGATATGAGGAGAATATGTTCAAAAGTTGCTATATCCACCTGAAGAATGATGTGGGAACAGCACAAGAAACGTAAAGTAAATGGCTCATGGAACGTACCCATGATCGACTTTGGTACAAAGTTAAGGTATTTCGTCTTTATAGTCTGGATTATTACGGCATAATAATAATAATAATTTCGTGTGGCTATTTCTAGCCGAGTGAAGCCCTTGTAAGGCAGACCCTCCGATGAGGGTGGCTGGAATCTGCCATTTGTAGGGAACTGCGTGTTATTGTGGTGGAGGATAGTGTTATGTGTGGTGTGTGAGTTGCAGGGATGTTGGGGACAGCACAAACACCCAGCCCCCGGGCCATTGGAATTAACCAATTAAGGTTAAAATCCCCGACCCGGCCGGGAATCGAACCCGGGACCCTCTAGACCGAAGGCCAGTACGCTGACCATTCAGCCAACGAGTCGGAAGATTATTACGGCAATCGATAATATTCAACAACTGTAATTCGTGTGGACGAAATACTGATTTATTTTTTAGAAGTGGAAATAGCACATTTGAACAGACAGACACTCCTCACACAGTCCATTATGTATCTGGTGAACAATTCCGAAAATTGACCTACCAGTTAAATTTCAAAATAACATTTCAGCAAACTAAAAAAATATACGTTACTTCTTACAAGTACAAATAAAGAGAAATATTATTTTATGTATAACAGTGAAACATACAAAACAATTTCCATATTATTTTTATGAAGCATGGGTAAACACAGGATGTTTTACGCAAGTTGTTTCTCTTATCTGTCTTCTGACTTGCACAGTACAAATATATCCTCCTTATTGCACTTTTATCCATAATGTGTTCAGTTTGTGGCGCCGTGTGACGCATCTGGCTTTTAAGAAATGTCAGTGTGTAGAAGGAATGTTCTTCTGTCCCCTTCCATTCACCTGAATATATTCTGTCAGTTTCATAGTTTTCTGTTCATTTTAAGCTTGCATCTGTCTGCATACAGTATGTTCTCCTTCCAGGGGTGTTACCAATTTATCGGCGTTGACACTTGATATGTATTAGCCAAGTTTGCGGCCGGACGACCTTCCTGACACCAACACTATGTGGAGGGGTGTATTCCCTATTGCGTGTTTTTTCGGTGGTTGGAAATGTAGTGTGCTACTTTTAGCAGAGTAGAAATGGGTTAAAGGAACACTAACATCCAATCCGCGAGCTATCGGTATTAGCCAAACGAAGATAAAATAGAATAGAATATAGGGCCCTCTGAAACGAAGACCTGTACGCTGGTCTTTCAGCCAAAGAGCCGCGCATGTAATGTGTGCACTATTTAGTGTAATATCCATTGGGTAAAAAAATATCTCCTTCTTTTCATCTTCTATGCAATTAAAAAGTTTAGTGGTTCACATTCAACTATTGATTATGGAATTAATCGATGACGGTACTGACCTACTGCCTACGCAACTGACACATCAAATACCTGTGCCGATAAAATGTCTAGCTCGTCTCTTCATTTCCTAGATTTTCAGAATATTATTGTCTATTCTTCCCTATTTTCTCGAGCTGTGCTTCCATCGAATATACTTTTCTCATGTAGATCAATTTTGATGGAAGGAAAATTGAAGAAATTGTCAAAAGAAGACTCAAAACTCGATCCCTTTTATAGGTTCACATAGCTGCACCACAACACTTTCCTCCAGTCTCTTTCCTATGATTGTCTTTTTGTCCGCGTATAAATAAAACCGATACAAATAAATAGTTTTAGAATCATAACGACATCGCTGTGAGCTTGCATCCGGGAAAGAGTGGGTTCGAATCCCATTGTCAGCAGCCCTGAAGATGGTTTCCCGTGGTTTACCACTTTCACACCAGGAAAATGCTGGGACTGTACCCTAATTAAGGCCACGGCTGATTCCTTCCAACTCCTAGCTCTTTCCGATCCCATCGTCGCCATAAGACCTATCTTTGTCGGTGCGAAGTAAAGCCACTAGCACAAAAATAGCATAACGACATCCTACTTCGAATCCCCCATTGACTGGTTTATTTTTTATGTATTGCTTCGTTGCTAAATGACCCTTGTATGTAATCATCTGATCATCAATTGCCAGGTACTGAGATGGCTCCCGATCTTACTGGAAATGTTTTTTGATAGTTTATAGTACAGGACGAATCTTCTGTGCTTGATGATAGTCAATATTTGATCTGTTTGCAATAATTTAATGTTATTAGGAAAATACTACGAATTTCCTTGAATTCGTCCCTGGGCATAACATCTGATATGGTAATGTACTTGGAAGTAAGGTAGGGTTGATCAGGGATCTCGTAGGGGTGGGAAGATATTACATCCTATGAGATAATTCAAATTTAATGAATGGATGGAAAAAAAAATTCTCACAGACCATAGGAATCCTTATTTTCCCATCTACTTTAATCGCGAAAGTAGGGATTAACTTGAAAAAATACAATTTAATTATTCTTTAGGTAATTTAGATTTCACGGAATAGAATAAAACCATTTAGTATAAGAGCTGGTTTCCAACAATGAGTGCATAAGAAGTAAAACTTATAAATTATATTCATTACATTCATATGAATTAAAATCATTAGTAATTATAAAATGTCGGTGAAGTAGGAAGTATTTTTATATATATGCCAATACTGCAACGTATCTGGAACAGAGTGACATGTCGTAATGTTATTATTTTCACCAGATTTATTACAGAACTCATTTTGATATGTAGGAAACATTGTTTGAGTCATCAGCCCATGTGCTGGTTAGATGCAGCTGTCCGTGCTACCTTTTAGAGAGATAACCTTTTCATTTCTACATCTCTACACCCTGCGTCTACTATAATGTGTTTGTTATATTCATACCTTGGTCTACCTCTGCCGGTCCTAGCGCATAAACTTTACTAAAAGGCTAACTGATCAATACCTGGGTGTCTTTAGATATGTCCCATAATTATCTCTCTTCTTATGGTCGAATTTCGTCAAATCGTTCTCTTGTCTCCAATTTTATTCAGTATCTCTTCATTCGTGATTCAGTATACCCACCTCACCTTCAGCATTATTCTGAAATACCTCATTTCAAACGCTTCTAATCTCTATATTTCTAAGCTAGTTATTGCCTCATGCTTCACTTCAATAAAAATGCTCACATAGAGACGTCCTCTCTCACACACACACATCATCTGTTTACCCTCCAGGGTCGGCTTTTCCCTCGGACACAGCGAGGGATCCCACCTCTACCGCCTCAAGGGCAGTGTCCCGGAGCTTCAGACTCTTGATCGTGGATACAACTGGGGAGAACGACCAGTACCTCGCCCAGGCGGCCTCACCTGCTATGCTGAACAGGGGTCTTGTGGAGGGATGGGAAGATTGGAAGGGATAAGCAAGGAAGAGGGAAGGAAGCGGCCGTGGCCTTATGTTAGGTACCATCCCGGCATTTGCCTGAAGGAGAAGTGGGAAACCACGGATAACCACTTCCAGGATGTCTGAGGTGGGAATCGAACCCACCTCTACACAGTTGACCTCCCGAGGCTGAGTGGACCCCGTTCCAGCCTTCATACTACTTTTCAAATTTCGTGGCAGAGCCGGGAATCGAACCCGGGCCTCCGGGGGTGGCAGCTAATCACGCTAACCACTACACCACAGAGGCGGACCGTCCTCTCACCAACTGAAAATAATCCAGCCATGAAAGAAATAATTCATATGACAATGTGCCTTGTCCACACAGAGATAAATTTTACTTCAGCCATATCACACCGCAAGAAGCGGTTGACCCAATAAAACGCATCAAGAGCAAGGCTAGGGATGTAGGTAATATTGGCCTAGAAATACTAATGAAAAATCTCCATCACATCATTTATCCATTGGTGAACATGTTCAATTACTAACTGCAACAGGGGACTTTTGGGAAAATATGGAAAATAGCCATAGTTTGCCTCTTTCCGAAAAGGATGTCAGTGACTATCGGTCAATCAGTATCTTATCTCTAACTTACTGCTAAAATCTTTAGAATTCATATTTCTCAAGCAGATTACCAACTACCTTACTCATCACAATATCTTAGATATCTACAAGTCCGGCTTTAAACCAGTGCACTAACACACGTGTCTGATGACATAAGATTGCAGCATACAGGCTTCTCTCCTGCGAGCCTCATCAGCTCAAAGCCCGTCCACAGCAAACCTGTTGGTTCCCGTTTTATTGAACAAGTAGCTGTGCGGCTTGTGTCGCGTAGCTGTCAAGTTGCATTCGGGAGATAGTGTGTTCGAACCCCACTGTCAACAGCCCTGAAGGTGGTTTTTCTTGGTTTCCCTTTTTCACACCAGGCAAATGGGGCTGTACGTTATTTAAGGCCACGGTTGCTTCCTTCACACCCCTATCCCTTTCCGATCTTATTGTCTTCATAATCGTATCTGTGTTGTCGTGACGTTAAGTAGATTGTATAAGAAAACGTCTCTGATTACGATAAGTATGGACTAATCACACACTTAGTAATTTTAAGTTTACTGGTTGTTTTAGCTTCGTACATTTACCCATCTTGAACACTAGTATATTAACTCTCTGTTGTTTATTATCATAGCAATTCGACTTCCTTCTCATGAAGTAACGTCATATGAGATTTTATTTTGTGTCTGTATGTCATAAAGTAATAACTTCCAACTTTTAATGATATTGCTGATTGTACCAGTGGCATACCTTCCCCGGCTATTTAAACTGCGCGCCTTCTCTAGGCCATATATACCAACGGACTTGAACTTTCAAACTCCCAAAGACTTTCTTCTTCTACAGTTACAGGGCTTTACTATCGATTTGTTAGTTCACTCTTATGCTTAGGAACAAGTTAATTAATAAAGACATGCTTATTTTGGAAGTTGGCAAACTTTTCTTGGAGGCTTTTTTTGTGTACCGAAGTTGTCAACACTTCGGCTGGTTCCTTCTCTATTGTAGTCTACCTGTCAGATGTTTCCTGCCAATAAGACTCGGGGGTGTGTAGGGGATTTCAGCCTATAGGCAAAGTGTAGTTACCATTTAATCTGGAAGCTTTCCCTACGGAACTATAAAAGCTTTTTTACATTTACAACTTGCTTTACGTCGCACCGACACAGATAGGTCTTATGGCGACGATGGGATAGGAAAGGACTAGGAGGAGGAAGGAAGCGGGCGTGGCCTTAATTAAGGTACAGCCCCAGAATTTGCCTGGTGTTAAAATAGGAAACCACGGAAAACCCATCTTCAAGCTGCCGACAGTGGGGTTCAAACTATCTATCTCCCGAATACTGGATACTGGCCTCACTTAAGCGACTGCAGCTATCGAGCTCGGTAACTATAAAAGCAGGGCACCTTATGGTCGTCTTGTCTGAATTGCTCCAGTGCTTGGGAGTGCGACTTGATGGAAGCCTAAAGAGGCAGGAGGGTAAGCCGATTAAAAAGAAGAAGGAGGATAAGGAGAAGAAGAAGAAGAAGAAGAAGGAGAAGAAACAAAAATGTGCAGTACAAATTGCTCACACAATGAACAATAACGGAAGTACGTCTTTCTTTCTTTCTTTCTTTCTTTCTTTCTTTCTTTCTTTCTTTCTTTCTTTCTTTCTTTCTTTTTTTATCTGTTTACCCTCCAGTGTTGACTTTTCCCTCGGACTCAGCGAGGGATCCAATCTCTACCGCCTCAAGGGCAGTGTCCTGGATCTTCAGACTGTGGGTCGGGGGATACAACTTGGGAGGATGACCAGTACCTCGCCCAGGTGGCCTCACCTGCTATGCTGAACAGGGGCCTTGGTGGAGGATGGGAAGATTGGAAGGGTTAGACAAGGAAGAGGGAAGGAAGCGGCCATGGCCTTAAGTTAGGTACCATCCCGGCATTTGCTTGGAGGAGAAGCGGGAAATTACGGAAAACCACTTCGAGGACGGCTGAGGTGGGAATCGAACCAACCTCTACACAGTTGACCTCCCAAGGCTGAATGGACCCCGTTCCAGCCCTCGTACCACTTTTCAAATTTCGTGGCAGAGCCGGAAATCGAACCCGGGCCTCCAGGGGTGGCAGCTATTCACACTAACACTACACCACAGAGGCGGACTACGGAAGTACGTACGATGTTATATTTTTTCAACGAACATTAACGGAAATATGTACGGTGTTTTACAGGATGAACCGAAATTCGCACACTCCGGCGTCGCAGCGCGACTCCTCACATGCCAGCAGTAAAAAAAATTGTATCTCACAAAAGTTCGTCCTGCGAGTATATCTGGCAGAAAAAGGACGTTGAAGAGTGGCAATCTGGCAACACTGTAACCACATGTAGGGTAACTAGCTCTGTCAGCACACAATCTCCGTGCTGTAGAGTTAGTGTAGTGGATGGAGTTTTGAGTTAGCATGCAGGAAATCGAGGGGTCGATCCTGGGTTAAGGCGTATGCTTTTTTTTTATTTCATAAATGTAATCCATGTACGCCTCTGTGGTGTAGTGGTGTGTGTGATTAGCTGCCACCGCTGGAGTTCCGGGTTCGATTCCCGGCTCTGTCATGAAATTTGACAAGTGGTACGAGGGATGGAACGGGGTCCACTCAGCCTCGGGAGGACATCTGAGTAGAGATGAGTTCGATTCCCACCTCAGCCATCCTGGAAGTGGTTTTCCGTGGTTTCCCACTTTTCCTCCAGGAAAATGCCGGGATGGTACCTAACTTAAACCCACGGCCGCTTTCTTCCCTCTTCCTTGTCTATCCCTTTCAATCATCCCATCCCCCACCATGGCCCCTGTTCAGCATAGCAGGTGAGGCGGTAGAGGTGGGATCCCTCGCTGAGTCCGAGGAAAAACCAACCCTGGAGGGTAAGCAGATTGAGAAAGAAAGATAGAAATGTAGTCCAGGCGGTATGGTATCTGGCACCTTAATCGTCAACAGCAATTGCAGCGGGTCCTCTAGAAAACATTTGCACTTACATACTACGGTCCTAGAAATGGACGAACAATCCTTTTTGTACCAGGAGGTACACCCCAAAGCCGCGCATTTAAATCTAGCTCCTAAAAGAACCCCTTTACTGGTGAAACAGTGAAATTTAAACTAGGCCAACTTATAAATTTACTCAGATGTCACCACTAAAATATGATGTATTTTTGTTATTGTGAAGTTTCCTGAACTGATTGTATTTATACTTGTTTTATTTGCCATTCATCAAGAAGTTTGGACATTCTTCCATAGATTTCATTACTAAAAACTATGCTCATGCACCCTGGTGCGAAGTGAAAGAACTTTTGATTTAAAGAAGTTTTGCAAGTTGTCCACTTCATTACCGTATTGATGAGTATAATCAAAAAGTATAATTAAAGAACCACCTAATCGATACTTTATTTTTTGCGTTGGGCAAAATTAAATATACATTATCACTCACAGAACATGTTTCGACCACCTAGTGGTCATCATCAGCTCTATAAGGAAAATTAGATGAAAAATATTGAACAATAAGCACAAGTGTTAATCTTTAGGTTATGGAAAAAGTATTTGCTGTGTCGATTGTTTGATTGGTAAAAGTTCTTTGGTATCGTCTCTGTTATAAAATGGCGGTCATCTGGTTAGGGCAGCTGGCCTCACGTTATCATATCTTGGAAATATGTTTATTCCGCGCTGCCTTGGGGATCTGTCTTTGTGCACGACCTAGTGTAGTACCGATGTGACACGGTTTGATTGTTCGTGCAATCTACAGAAGAAAAGGGAAGTGATCTCCTCCCATGAGTTCAACATAACGCCCCACAAAGCATCTTGTGAACGCGGGAGAGGGTGAGTCCATTTTTTTAAAAATTTCATTCCACCCTGCCCACACATATTCAGTGGGGTTCAAGTCTGGAGCCTGAGGGACCAAGCTGAGCAGTTCAGTGAAATCCTCTTCACACAACCAGCCCTGAACACGACGGCTCGTGTAGATTGGGGAGTTGTCTTGCACGAACTGTGTTATCTCACAAGTATAGCGTTCTCTCTCGGAACCATAATATTCTGCAGAATGTCCAAATATTGGTCCGATATGAGACTGTCATCTATCCCATGGAGCAATCCAGCCCCATCAGACGATATCCACCGCCATCACGACACAGATATACGGCCACTGCGTATTCTCTTTTGTCATGTCGGATTCCCCGTGGCCTGTAAACATGAACCGGCTCGACCTCCGGCGAACTGAAAGAAATCTTGACAGAGAAGATCACATGAAACCAATTACGATTTAACTCCATCTCGGCAAAGGCGAACCGATCAATCATCTGTTCATTGGAGAGAGGATTATTGATGACATCGTTTATGCAGTGGCGTCCAGCTTCTCGGGTTTATTTACGGACCGTGTATGGACATCCAGGAAAATGAGTCACCTATTTGAGCTCCATCGAGTTAAAGAACGAGTTCTCCTGTGAAGTTTCAACTAGCCTGCTGTCTTCTCCCCTGTCAGAAACCAGTTTGAAACCAGTGCCCGGTAGAAGTCCAATGTTCCCTGATACCCACAACTGCTGTATCCATCTCTGAGCAGCCCTAGCCGAAATGCTACACCGAATCGTTGCGTCGCAAATACTGAAATTGCCGTATTGGACGAGAGCCAGCAATTGCTCTCTTGACGCATGTGAATAACGTGCTATGTCAGAATGGACTGAAGCATTTAGCATGGAAATTACCTCTGCTAGACTTGGTGTGTATTTGAATGACGTCATTATGGAGTATTCATTCGTGAAAAATGAGCCCTCATACCGACATTGAAACCGTAGCTGTTATGGTAGGCATGAATTCTGTACCCTACAGCTGACCCACTGCGCTACGTTGCAGCGTGCCATGCGCCTGTAATATCATAGTGCTGTGGGCAACTGCATGTCACGAGGAGGAGAGAGGAGAAAGGTCACAGTTAGAGTAATTGATACAACACGTGAGAAATATGGGCTGTATTGCAAAGCGCACTAATTTCAGCACAGCTTAAGGGGAATTTCTTATACTTTACGTCTCCAGAGATGTAACCATTTTTGGTTGTTCATCGGTAGAAACTTGACCTTTGATAAGTGATGGTACTATTGAATGTTAATACAATTCATGAACAAATTATGTGTTTTCGTCTGCGGGGGTATAGGAATGAGCAAATATCTAACATCCTAACTTAAAACTTTCTGAATAATTTCTGGGAGAAAAATTTGTGAACGTTCGCGGTGACTGAAGCTGTTTATAAGTGATAAAAACTTGTCTGTGTAAGATTTTAAGATGACAACTTGCGACCATACAAAATTCAAACTATAGGTTATTAACCACAAATACAGACTTCAAAACAAGTGAAAATTCAAACATTATACCAACTGCGGTGAGGTAAATACCCAAAATGAAAATGGCGTCAAAATCAACGACCACAAATAAAGGTTTAAAAATTGATTCCTTCCTCTTACTCTTTCTGGCCTTTCCCGAATTACCTGGGGTATGCACTTTGTATGGATTTAGCTAAGTCTTTTGGCCGAATACCATTACTAACTCCAACCCTATGTAATACAATTCATGAACAAATTCTGTGCGTTCGTCTGCGGGGTATAGGAATGAGCAAATTTGTAACATACTAACATAAAACTTTCTGAATAATTTCTGTAGTGATTAGGAATGTGATATGAAATGAAATGGCGTACGGCTTTTAGTGCCGGGAGTGTCCGAGGACAAGTTCGGCTCGCCAAATGCAGATCTTTTGATTTGATTCCCGTAGGCGACCTGCGCGTCATGATGAAGATGAAATGTTGATGAACACGTCACATACACCCAGCCCCCATGTCAGCGAAATTAACCCATTATGGTTAAAATTCTTGACCCTGCCGGAAATTGAACCCGGGACCCCTGTGATCAAAGGCCAGCATGCTAACCATTTAACCATGGAGCCGGACTATGTGATATGTTGTGTTTAAATTAAAATATGTGTTAAGACAAATTCTAAAACCCAAGTCCTGAACTATGAGAATTAACCGAACATGATTAAAATCTCTAGCCCGGTCAGGAATTGAACGCTGCGCCCTCTGAACCGAAGGCCACCACCGCTGACCATTAAGCCAATGAACCAGTTTTTTTTAGTAAACTGACACCAAATTGCTCTAATATATTTCTACTTACTTCGAGGTTGTCGTGGTTTTTCCACTTGGAGATTCAGTAGTCTGAAGATGATAGTAATTATATTATTACTCGTGCAAGGGTGATATTTTTCTTATTAGAGCACAGCGCAAGAGAATTTAATTAATTAAATTAAACGTCTCTTAAGAATCTTCCTTGTACCTAAAACACGCACAGAACTTTATCGAGATTTCATGGCTTTCAATAAATGAAACAAATCAAGTAAGGGAACTGGACACCAGTAACCCATAACGATGGGTAAGGAGAACACCACTTTTCTTCCTCACGAAAGAAGGAAGAAAGTGCTCAAGGAATTCTACTACAATACTGTAGAAGTTATTGAGACTGAGTGCGTTCACAATTTTTACTTGTATAGCGTCATATATGAAAAACTGCATCTCATCAACCTCGTTAGTTTGGTAGTATGTTGACAACCAACGTTGGGAAATGTCTTTTGGCGTTTGGCGTCGTCAAGAAGCTTGAGGCGAATAATATACAGAAAGGGATAATTAAACAGTAAATACTCAATGAAATTTCAAGAGGAGCAGTAAATGGCATCGTATTTATGTAAGACTGGTAGGAAGCAACCGTTTTAAAACCTGCAAGCATGTCAAACTTAGTAATGACATTGTGTTATTCTTAAGCACAGAAAGGCTATCCAGTTTAATTAAATTATGACTTTTGCATTTTGTCATTGAATTGTGAAATCAGTTTTCAGTCACTGTGGAAATACGAAGTAATCATTTGTACATCACTTTCCATAGTTAGGAATTCTGTAGAATTTGAACCCATGGCGTAAACGAATAAATATTCCGTATAACCGTGAGTGATTAATTAATTCATTCACTGTATACTGTAAAAGACTGTGCTATTATGTTGATCTGAAGGTCTCGGACACGAGTTTGCAAATTAATCCACCGATTGAAAGTACTGGTTGCAGAATAAGGTCCCGTATTCTATTCCCAGTTCCACACATAGTTCTACAATTAATTTCATTATCTTTGGTATAGATAATCTTACAACACTACCCTCTGCCGGAGGACGTAAATGAGGAAAGAGAACCACATTGCCATTTGGGCACTGCATTGTCTGCGCAGTCGATACACCGGTCACTGTCCCTTTACTGAAGCAACAAAATGGAGATTATAGTAACATTTAGGCATGTCAGAGTCAATGGGATTACTCCTGGATGCTGGAGAAAGATGAGAAAGGCATTTGCCCAACTAACAAGTGCAATTTAATCGATTAATTGACTTCCTAGGAAGCAGTATATTTTAAATTTGCTACTGAGTTCTTAATCTGACAGTGTCCTGCAGATGTCATACAAAACCGTGTAAAAGCTGCAGAGTTCAACAAAGACGTTGTCAGTTTGCTGATAATCCAGTGACTACCAGATTAAATATCATCAATAATTTACAGCTACAGCATATATACTTTAATCTCGACGCAGAAGAATCTGTTCATTACACTTACGAATGCCGTTCGAAATTACATGTTTATAATGTTCGGTTTCTATTTCCTTATGGAAGTTCAAAAACAGTCTGATATATATCAGTGTTCACTTGTCATTTTCGATGCTGTGCTGTTTCCAAGTAAAAATGTACGTACAAATTCGACGCTAGCTGCTAAACTTATACAGACTGTCTTCATCAGATTGCTCAGTATCAATCGAAGAACCGAAATCCACTAACTTCATCTTTCTTAATATATGAAAATATTCTAGTATTTCTTTGATTGATAGTACGATAATTATAATATCGGTAACAGTAAATGGTCATTCTACTGTAGCTAAAGTTTACTCAGTGCTTTGTATTTGATGATGTGTCTCTCCAATACGGTTATTATTAGGTGTCGTGCTTTAGAGACATTTGTATCCGCTGAACTGCTCACAACTGGGACATGTTGATTCATCCCCGGGGACGTGTAGCATTATCCATGTACACGTTTGCAGAAGCAGAGGTTAAGCTATCACGCAACGACAGAAGCTTTATCAAGGAAGCACTTTGCAATTTCTTTCTTAAAAGCAGTGGAAGAACAGGTCGTTAGAAATACTATAAAGCATGGTCATATGAAATGACACTCTATTTACTTTCCTGAAAGTAATAATGTAGGCAGATTTACACACAAATGTGTCATTATTATTAGCTTCAGACTGATGCTGATTTGCACATCTCTGGAGGGAATTTCATGAATAAATAAAAGATTTAACAGCACTACAATTGTTAATAAAGGGTTCCTTTGGAACTAGTAACCCAGAGGTTAGTTGCACTGCAGACGTGTAGTAATATCTGTTGACGATGAGGAAGAAACTGAACCACTTTGAAATGAGCTAAATGATTTCAAACATTAGAGGTTAATTTGTGAAGATAAAAATCATATGCACGTTGCCAAATGTGTAGAGGAATGATTAATTTACACATACATATAACCGTTTCAAATTAATTGTACAGTATAGTATATCCGTTCCCTTGGATGAGTGGTCAGCCTGGTGCCCTTCGGTTCGAATGGCCACGGATTTTAATCACATCTGGTTAATTCAAATATTTTGGAGATAGATATGTTTGTTATATTTAATGAACATCTTCACTTACTTGCAACACATCTCAGTGCTACCCACCAGAGGAACGCGGAATAGTGACAAAATTCCTCCTCATATGGTTAGTGTCAGGAAAGGCATCCGCATGTAAAACAGGGCCAGGTACATATAAAGTGCCTATCGCAGGTAACTGGGAATAGACCGGGATAGTGACAGCACGAAAATCGAGCGAGTTAGCCGTGCGGTCAGGGTTTTGCAGTTGTGAGCTTGAATTCCGGAGATAGTGGGTTCGAATCCCACCGTTCGCAGCCCTGAAGTTTTTTCCATGGTTTCCTATTTTTACACCAGGCAAATTCTGAGGCTCTATATTAATTAAGGCCACGGCCGCTACCTTCTCACCCATAGCCATTTTCGATCCTTCCGTCGCCGAAAATCTTCGATGTGTTAGTGCGACGTTAAACAAGTAGGATAAAAAAGTAACAAAGTGTTATATATAAGCTCCCATGCAAAAATATGTTGCTTTTTTTAAACTAGTCATCAGGAATTTTAAAATAATCTCCTGTTTCGGAAAACATAATTCATTAATTAGTACAATATTTAATTTGTGAAGTGCATATTCATCTCCATACTATTGAGTTATGCTTATAAATACCACAGGTTGACGAGTTTTATGTGATATAGTGATTAAAATTGCAAGAAATTCAGTTTTAGGTAATCCGGTACTTACAACCACAAATAGAGCAGTTCCATGTAATGTAGTGTTTCAAACTGTACTGTAGATAGTTGAGTTTGCATGTAATTCCATGGTTATAACCGCAAGTAGACCATTATTATGCAATATTACAGGTAAAAGTGCAGATAGTTCAGTTTTCATGTAATATCGTGATTATTGTCGCAAATACACGAGTTTTATGTGATATTGTGCTTATAACTGCATGCAATTCATTTTTATTTAATATTGTACACACTCACCCTCTAAATCTCAGACTAGCATTAATCTCAGCGGTGATCGGTTGTTTAGAAAATATCTAACAAACATCCGTATCACTTGGATTCAGGAGGCTAGTTGGACTGCATAGCCATGGCCCTTCCCAAAGGCTTCGACACAGTGGAACATGGAATATTATTAAGGAAACTGGAGAGAATAGGATTGTACATAAGGCTTATGCGTTGGATGAGAACATTTCTAAACTCAAGGGTTCAGAAACTCAAAGTAGGAGATAAGGTATCACATGAATAGAAAGTTTGGAAGGGAATTGCACAGGGTAGTAACATAAGCCCATTACTTTTCTTAATATACGCAAACGATTTAGGGAACAATACAACTTCAAAAACAAGATTGTATGCAGATGACATAATTGTTTATAGGGAAATAAATAACATTGAGGATTGTTCATAATTACAAAGGGACCTTGACAGTATCCAACAATGGGTTGAAGAGAATAATATGATTATTGGAGACAAATCAAATGTTACAACGTTTACAAACAGGAGCTTAAGATCTGAATTTAAATATACTTTGGATGAGGTAATTTTACCAAAAAATGGCAAGTGCAAATACTTAATTGTGGGATTTGAAAGTAATTTGTACTGGAAGGGTCATGTTGATGACATTGTTGGGAAATAATACATATCGTTACATGTCATAATGAGGCAACTTAAAGGATGCAACAAAGAATTAAAATAGAAAATTTACTTAAGTATGGTTCGTCCATGATTGGAATATGCAAACAGTGTTTGGGATCCTCACCAGGAACGCCTAATAAAAGAAATAGATGGCGTGTAGGGGAAAGCAGCAAGATTTGTACCAGGGGATTTGAGAAGAAAAGGTAGTGTTTCAGAAATGTTATAGAAATTGGGTGGGAAACTTTAAGTAAGAGAAGGGAGAAAACTAGACATACAGGATTATATAGAGCCTATACAGGAGAGGAAGCACGAGGAGAAATACGTGAGAGGATTCAGTTGGAAAATAATTATATCGGAAGGGCTGACCACAAGCATAAAACTAGAAAGGATTTTAGGATTAGGAGAAGCGATTGGGGTAAATTTTCATTTATTGTGAAGGGCGTGAAGGAGTATAACAGTTTAAAAGGGGTGGTGTTTGAAACATTTTCCAAAATCTGTACAGATATTCAAGAAATGAATAAATATCAAGAGAAAAAAAAGAAATGAAATATTGTAGGGCATTCGACCTGTGCAGGGTATTGTGAATTTTAAAAAAATTGAATAAATTAATTCCATACCGTGGTCTATGGAGATTAGACAGCCGAAGTAGGGGAATGCATGTAGGGGTAAAGTACAGTGGAGACTTCGAGGGCCCAGGGACGCCACGGTAGCTGTACAGGCCCTTTAGAAACTCTGAAAAGCAGTGGTAAAAGTGGCTATGGTTAAGACGCAGCAGTTCGTTATGCAAGTTATGTAAGAAAATGTGTAAGATATATAAATCAAATGCAGGTTAAATTTTAATCTTATAGCAGTTGCATAGTATTATTTGAAGTAATTCCACATACTGTATATGAGTTGACTAAGTTTTTTAAGTGTAACAGAAACTCTTCAGACTTTCAAACACACTGCAATTACAATGAAAATTATAACACTGTAAACATATCTGTAAAAAATATACCCTGTAAAAATACACACTATTATACAAAGATTGACATGTTTCGTTCTAAAATAACAACCTAAGATTCAATCATATCACTTAAATCATGCTTATATATGTACAGTATTGCTTACGTTGCGTAAACTTGTCAATGATAGAGAGTTAAGTGATAATATGATCCAGTAATGAAAAAAAAAATATACAAGCATTGATATAAGGAGAAACTTCTGTACTTATCTAGACTGCCGATGCTATGTCCGTTGTCACCAAACACTATTTCAGGACTGTGGACATGTAGAGGCAAATGGAAAGTTTTCGGTATAGCACATTGCTCGCGGAGAGGGTAGGGGAAACATGGGAGGGGCCGTGCGGAGCGTTGTGGATTCCTCCTATTGGATGTTAAAAGCTAGTATACTGTACCGTGGAGAGAAGAGGGGGAAGTAGGGCGGAGCGAGTGGAGGGCTGTGGAACCTTCTATCAACACTGTAGAGGGGAGATAAGTTTATTAACCTACTTCATGTAATAGTGTACTTTTTTGCTAGTAGTTTTACGTCGCTCTTACACAGATAGGTCTTATGGCGACGGTAGTATAGGAAGGGCCTAGAAGTTAGAAGGAAGCGGCCGTGGCCTTAATTATGGTACAACCCTAGAATTTTCCTGGTGTAAAAATGGGAAACCACGGAAAACCATCTTCAGGGCTGCCGACAGTGGGATTCGAACTTATAGTGTACTTTAATGTAATATGGATGAATGCAAGTTAATGATTTTAGGTGAGTAAAGTAAGGAATTGAAATAAAGACTAAGTAACATATGTAATTATTATGATAAAATATAATTTAATGAGTAAGTGTTGTCAAGATATTATGTGAGTAGAGCGAAGAGGGGAGAAATTTTTAAGTGTGTATGGTCATTTAGGTTGGTTACATTAGAATTTCTTGCAATATAAATTTCGATTGCTTCCTTTATATTCAAAGATTTAGTTTCATTTTCGATGTGTAAAATTTTTAGATATGTGTTGATGTCTGCGATATGGTCTGAACAGTCGCATATGTGCTCCCCGATTGCAGAATGCCGATTATATCTGACCGCTTTCTTTGTGTTCTTTGTACATTGTTTGGAAATTACATTTCGTTTGACCTATATATGTAGCATTGCAGTTAGTTTCTTGGCACTTGAGTTCATATACTTCTGACTTTTTTGTTTAGGTTGCACTTGCTGATGTGTCTCTGTAGTGCGCTGTTCGTTCTAAAGGCCACTTTTAAACCTTGTTTCTCTAAAATATTACCTACTTTGTATGTGTTCTTATTAACGTAGTTGAGAAACACGTATTTTTCTTTGTCATGTGTGGTTGTTTCCCCAGGATTTTTCTTATGTTTGTATAATAGTTGTTCTATTGTGCCTGGAGGTCGTTGTATTCATTCGCGATTTGTTTAATGATTTGTACCTCTTCATTGAAATCCGTTGTGTTCATTCGTATGGAAAATAGTTCGAAATAGCTATGCATATCATTGTATTCAGTCCTGCTATTTTGTATGCGTATGGGTGGTTCGAATCGTTGTCAATAGTGTGAGACATCTCAGTGGGCTTTCTGTATACTTTTTAAGACAGATTGTCATTATTCCTGTTGATTGTGATGTCTAAATAATTTATATTCTTGTTAGTATCTGGTTCCATTGTGAACCTGATGGACTTGTATAAAGAATTTTGTGTGTTTAATAACTGGTGTGCATAAGAGATGTCATTATCATATATGCATATCACGTCATCTACGTAATTTCTCCAGTGTAAGATTCCTTTTGAATCCTTGCTCATTAAGAAGATGTTTTCCAAGTTTTTCAGAAAAGTGTTTGCTATTACACCTGATAATTGTGAGCCCATGGCTAACCCTTCTTTTTGGAAATAGATTTTTTTGTTGAATAAAAAGCAATTTTGGTGTAGTGTTGTTCTAAGGACGCTAATAATGTCTTTGGTTTCTGGTAGAGAAGTGTTTACTTTAAGACGACTTTCGACAATTTTAGTGTATTCATCTATTGGTATGTTGGTGATCATGTTAGTAATGTCAAAGGATATCAGACGTATGCTCTCTGTTATTTTAAGTGTATTTAGTTCTTTAATTAGTTCTAGGCTATTTTTAATTGGTCTGTCTTCTTTAAGTGAAATTTTCTCTTTTAGAATTAGGTTGAGTTCTTTGATTAAACCGTATCTTGGCGCATCTTCAAAATTTACTATTGGTCTAATGGGACACGACTGACATTATATTCTGGGGAGGGCTCTAAGTGGGGGAGTTTCGGATTTTTTATGTTTAGGCTTCCTTTGTTTTGTGACAATAAGGTCTTTTTCCTTGATAGCTTTTTTTTCGTTTTCAAATATATTTGTAGGGTTGCGTTGCAGTTCTTGAATATCGCTGTTGTTGATAAATGTTATTGTTTTTCTATGTACTCGTCTTTCTTCAATATGACTGTTGTGTTACCTTTATCCGCTTTCATGACTATAAGGTTGTCGTTTTTAGTTTTGTTCCTAACTGTTTCTAATGCCGAATATTGAGGGGCACAGTTCAGTTGTTTGGTGGAATTTCCTTGTGCGATTATTTTTAGAGTTTCGTTGGTGGCTACGTTTATTATTATTTCTCTTTGTGGAGAGGGCATTTTCTCGCAAACTACGTCAATGATGAGCTGTTTTATGTTGTTTTCGTTATGACGTTCCTGGTAATTGAATCTTAGTCCCTTCTCTAGCAGATTTGTTTCATTCTTTGAAAATGTAGTGTCTGATATGTTAATTAATCTAGGGTGAAAATTAGCGAAATTGTTGTGGTTATTGTTTAGTGACTTTTTCTGTTTAATCATTAGGTTACGAATTTTATTGTCAATGACACTCTGCTTATGGATTGCTTCCTTTTTAATGTAATCGTGTTAGAAATTGGAGTAGGATGTCCATTGTGTGTGGTGCCAGAAGTTACTTAGATTTAAATGGAAGCGTAGAATTTGTTTGTTTATTTCCTGTTTCTTTATGAACGCGAATTTAATTTCGTTTCTGGTCCATAATAATTGTGATTGAGATGTTGATGTTTAAGCCGAAGTTGTTGCGGGTTTAGCTTTTATGGGTATGTACTTAGGAACGAGCTTTAATCTAGACATTTCTTATGAAATGCAATTGATTTGCCAATGTTCATGTTTTTGAATTTAAGTGATTTTAGTTTTTTGGCTTCATAATTCGCCTAACTGGCCGTACATTTTTTTAAAGAATGAAGCCATACTTTTCAGTGTCAACTTAGTTAAATGTAACAAAAACATTTCAGCCTGTCAAACACACTGCAATTACAATATAAATTATAACACTATTAGCATATCTGAAAAATATACACTGTAAAAATACACAATATTTTTTTTTAATTTATTGATAAATAGGGTTCCAGAGAGCAAGAGCTTAGGTCAAGAGGAACAATACATAGATAATCACAACAATGGCGGATTAACGCATAAGGTCTAAAAGTGAAAGAGTAATAATAGTGGTTTTACATATACTTTAAGTATCACAATTTATCTAATGTATAGGATTATATTAAGTGGATTATCATCAGAGTAACAATACATGAGGAACAACTTTTTGACTTTTAAGATTTGGAAATGAAAATATCAGAGAAATAACTGTTACACATTTATAGTGCCTAACAGGTACTTCTTAAGCTTATTACGAAATGGCACAGTTTTAGAGATGATTGCTATGTTGTCAGGAATGCTGTTATATTCAGATATTAGTAAGTGTTGCACTCCCTTAGTGCCAAACCTTGTTGTATAATTTTGATGAACATGTAATTTATTTTTTTGCCTTGTCTTATATGAATGGATGTCAGTGACTCTAGGAAATTCAGAGTTGGTGAACATTTTGTTATGCAAGACTTTATGAATAAGAAGTGATGCGTTTAATGAGATTAACTTCTTAAGAGGTAATATATTTGTTTCAGAGTGCATTTTATTTCGAGAATATAGTTGATGAAATCCATACATAAATCTAATAACCCTGTTTTGTAAGACCTCCAAAGTATTTAAGTTATTTTGGGTTGCTTTGCCCCAAATGAAACACAAGTAAGAAAGTCGAGATTGTATCATTGTGAAATAAATTAGACGAAGAGTGTCAATTGTTAGTAGGTACTTAATCTTGCCAATGATACCAACCAAGACAGAGATTTTATTTTTTACGTTTAATATATGAGGTGTCCAGGAGAGGGCACTATCAATTATTAGTCCAAAATATTTAACTTCTTTAACCCATTTCAACTTCGTAGTGCCAAATAATATATTTGTAGTTGCATTTAGGTCATTTTGTGATTTATCGAACATCATACAGACAGTTTTTGAGTAATTGGCTGTTAGAAGATTTTTTCTCAGCCATTCATCTAAGATATAACAGTCATGCTGGATATCTGCAACTATTTCATCTTCAGAATTTGATGAATAGAACAGTGAAGTATCATCTGCCAAAAGTGATATTTTACCCTTAAAAGAACACAGGGCTATGTCATTAATATATATAAGAAACAAAATTGGACCCAATATGGAACCTTGTGGTACACCAAAGCAGATCTTTTGTAGCTCACTTTTATTCATGCCAATCATACAAAGAATGACATGTTTCGTTCTACGTGGACATCCTCAGATTAAATCAAATCACTTAAAACATGCTTTGTTTACTTCGCGTAAACTTTTAAATGATAGAGTTTAGTGATAATATGAACCAGTATTGACAAAAAAATTACAAGTATTAATGTAATTAGAATCTTCTCTACTTAGCTAGACTACCGATGCTATGTCCGTTGTCACCAAAGGATATTTCAGGACTGTGGTCATGTAGAGGCAAGTGGAATGGTTTGGGTATAGCACACCGCTCGCGGAGAGCGGAGGGGAAACATGGGATGGGCCGTGTGGAGCGTTGTGGATCCCTCCTATTGGATGTTAGAAACTAGTATACTGCCCAGAGAAGAGAGGAGTGGGAAGTAGGACGGAGCGAGTGGAGTACTGTGGAATCCGCTTTCAACACTGGAGAGGGAAGAGAAGGTTATACACTTATTTCCTGTTATAATGTATATGTAACACGAATGAATGCAAGTTAATGATTTTAGGTGAATAAAGTAAGGAATTGAAATAAGGACTAACTATTATATGTTATTAATATGAAAAAGCTAATTTAATTAGTAAGTGTTGTCCAGTTGTTATGTGAGTAGAGGGAGGAGAGGGGGTAGAATTTTCAAGTGTGTATGGTCACATTAGTATTTTTTGCAATGTAAATTTCGATTGTTTCCTTTATATTCAAAGATTTCCTTTTATTTTCGATGTGTAAAATTTTTAGATCTGTGTTGATGTCTGTGAAATGGTGTGAACAGTCGTATATGTGCTCCAGAAAGGCTGAATGCCGATTATATCTGATCGCTTTTTTTGTGTTCTTTGTATCATGTGTGGAAATTACGTTTCGTTTGACCTACGTATATATGTGGCATTAGGTTCTTTTTTTTGCTAGATGCTTTACGTCGCACCGACACAGATACGTCTTATGGCGACAATGGGACAGGAAAGGGCTAGGAGTGGGAAGGAAGCGGCCGTGGCCTTAATTAAGGTACAGCCCCAGCATTTGCCTGGTGTTTCCTTTATATTCAAAGATTTCCTTTTATTTTCGATGTGTAAAATTTTTAGATCTGTGTTGATGTCTGTGAAATGGTGTGAACAGTCGTATATGTGCTCCAGAAAGGCTGAATGCCGATTATATCTGATCGCTTTTTTTGTGTTCTTTGTATCATGTGTGGAAATTACGTTTCGTTTGACCTACGTATATATGTGGCATTAGGTTCTTTTTTTTGCTAGATGCTTTACGTCGCACCGACACAGATACGTCTTATGGCGACAATGGGACAGGAAAGGGCTAGGAGTGGGAAGGAAGCGGCCGTGGCCTTAATTAAGGTACAGCCCCAGCATTTGCCTGGTGTGAAAATGGGAAACCACGGAAAACTATTTTCAGGGCTGCCGACAGTGGGGTTCGAACCTACTATCTCCCGAATATTGGATACTGGCCGCACTTAAGCGACTGCAGCTATCGAGCTCGGTCAGTTAGGTTCTTGGCACTTGAGTTCATTTACTCCTGACTTTGAGAGAGGGCCTTTTTTGTTTAGGTTGCACTTGCTGATGTGTCTCTCTAGTATGTTGTTTGTTCTAAAGGCCAATTTTAAACCTTGTTTCTTGAATATATTAGCTACTTTGTATGTGTTCTTGTTAAAAAATTATCCCCTCTTCCCCCTCCCCTCTCCACGGTACAGTATACTATACTAGACTTAACTGAAGTTGGCGTCTGACAGGTAAGGTTGGAGGGAGGAGCACTGCACGTGCCATTTCATGATGTTGCCACATTCCAGCATTCCTTTCTGCATGCTCTTACTCCTCGCTTCCGGCTCACTTGTTCCCTCCTTCATTCTGACCGCTGTGATCTGTTGTAGACTACCTGGCCAGGCGGTGTCGTCCGATTTGCGATCACTCTTATACAAACAATCAGGTTCTTATCAGTGACATACAAACAGTCAGGTTGCTGGGAGGGAATTACTTACTGAAGTATTGGTACAGGCAGACATCCGTCAAGTAACTGGCGAAACTGGGAATCTTACGAATCGTATGTTGAAAGTCATTAAATTACTTATATTTACCGTTTGAGACTGATGCGTTTATATCGGGACTGATAGGGAATAAACAGGACTCAAATAAACCTTTTATTTACCGAGCTGGATAGCTGCAGTTGCTTAAGTGCGGCCAGTATATAGTATTCGGGAGATAGTGGGTTCGAACCCCACTGTCGGCAGCGCTAAAGATGGTTTTCCGTGGTTTCCCATTTTCATACCAGTCAAATGCTGGGGCTGTACCTTAATTAAGGCCACGGCCGCTTCCTTCCCATTCCTATCCCTTTCCTGTCCCATCGTCGCCATAAGATCTATCTCTGTCGGTGCGACGTAAAGCTACTTGCAAAAAAAATCTTTTATTTAGAGTTACCAGATGGTTGTGGGTGTAAAGGCAATTAAATGAGTTTTAAGAAGTAGGATAAAAGATGGGCGTATTAAAACCGTTGAATTTTACACTTTCCGATTTCAAAACAAAGGATTTTGCTGTAACACTTAACATCTTCGACAGTGCTACCCTTTTTAAAGAATTTGTAGTTCATCTCATACTTAACAGTTAACTTACACTTTTCTATACAATAGGGGATGATATTAATATTAAATGAATGCTTACATAATGCTCGAACTGTTCAAATATTCATACTATGACGTCAAGTAAGCAGCTGTCCAAAATATAATCATCCTACTTTCCTATGTATGTATGTATGTCTACCTCTCAGTCTCGTTTATTGATACCGGGTGAGGATGAGATGAGATTAATTTATACAGCATGTTTCTAATGCCGGATGCCCTTCCAGGCACCAACCTCAGTTGAGGAGCTAATGAAGACGAAATGTGTTATGGTGAATGAAATTGGGTAAGGGGTGCCTGTGGATAGGAACTGTACCGGCATTCATCGTACTCGAAATATAAATTAAAATACAATGAATGCACGTGCGTACGTACGTAAATAGTATTTAAAATACAATTAGAAACTTACTAACGGCCACTCACACTGAAACTGTTTGCGAAAAGATCTAGCTCACAAGTGAAGTGAGAGGTTTAGCAACTCCCAGCAAGATTTTTTTTCTTTTACTGGGGGCCCCGTAGCCCGCTCCCCCACCGTGACCATCGACTCAATCTACATGGCCTCCGACATGCTATTAACTTCTAAGAAGAAAAGAGTTAGCTGGGTAGAGTGGGAAGTGATACAAGGACTATCTGCCTGTTTCCATGTCAGACACGCTACCAGGCGAGATTGTGTTAGGTAGATGGTGTTGAAGTTTGGTATTGAAGGGTCAGGGAAAAACCACATAGGCAGAAAGAAGAAAGAGCCTACATGTAAAATCTGACATCTTTTGGATAGCACATGCAAGGATGTGGGCTGGAAAAAGACCAGAGGTTGTGTTAGTTGTGACTAGTGCGGTCCTTGCCGGCTGCGGAGCCATGCGACGAGTACTACTAGGGCCTGCCGCACGGCTCCACCTCCTTGGTGTACCTCGTACCCAGTCTCCGATCCCGGAGAATGAGGCCAAGCCCGCCGAGGCGGGGGCCTCCTGGAAAGGGGTGGGTCATGGCGCCGGGCCTCCTTCCTCTCTGCCCGCGCCATGGCCCGGTAGACAGGGCAACTGCGATGGGAGGCCGGGTGGCTCCCCGAGCAGTTGGCGCACACCGGCGCCTCCCTAAGTGCTGCGCAGGCCGTGTAGTGGTGATCACCACCACAGCGGTTGCACCTCACCGCAAGCCCACAACTGACCTGACGGTAGCCCCACCTCAGACAGAGGAAACACTGCAAGAGCTGCTGAGCGGGACGTTTTACTCTCACCTGACTGCCGCTACCCGCTGAGGTCCTCTCCTGATTGGCTCCTCGGTTGACTGCTGTCCTGGGAGCAGTCTTGCGTTGCGGCTGGGCGGCCCTCTCCTGATGGGCCGGCGTCGCCTTCTGCTTCCTGGTCCGGCGTCGTCTTCTTCTTCCCGGGGGTTTCTTCTCGGCAGGGGAAGAGGCTTCGTCCTGGTGGCCCTCCTCCCGGCCTGGTGACCCCGGGGTAGGTGGTGGATCCGCTGCGGCCCCGTCTTCTTCCTTCTCCTGGCTGGCGGCGGCGGCGTCGATCGGTGCTAGCTCTCGACTGCGTTCCCGGTCCTGTGGGGCGCACATCGAGTTCTGCAGCTCGACGGACTTGCAGGCAGGCTGGGCCTGTGCAGCAGCCTCAGAACGCCAGGGGACGTCCTTCTCCACTGCTGTGCTGCTCTCCACCATCACGGGCGCTTTCCTGGTTTGCGCCCGGGTAACAGGCCCTTCCTGGTAGACCTGCGTCTGCGACCACTTAGCCTTGGTAGGTGGTCGACGATCCTGGTTGGCTGCCTTGTTGGTCTGCGTGTACTTCGTAAAGTACAGCTTTCCAACTGGGGTCGCGCCGCCGTCGTCCTCGGTCCCCGGCTCCGTCTGCGTGGTTGCCTCCTGGTAGCGCGAGACGTCCAGGTGCTCCCTGAGACGTGGTAGCCGGGCAACCTGGAACTGCTGGGACGCGCGCTCCTCGTAGACCTTGAAGCTGGCTGCGTCGTTAGGGCGAATGATGATCGCCCAGGTAGCAACCATAATGCCGATGATCGGCAGGAGTGGCTCTCCGATGTACTCCGCAGTCGCATTGAGGTTGTCGAATACGTGGAGCGTCCCCTGGTGGTCGTCCTCCCCCAGCCGGTTGAACACCACCAGACCCGGGCGTTCATAGCTGGGGGGATCCATCGTGTCGACCGCATCTAGTAGCTTCTCGACGGCTCCCTCGTAGTCGTAGTCGATCATTCTCACCGGTAGGGTCGGCTTCTCCATCCTGGTCCTCCTGTAAGAAATCCTGAAACAGAAGAAAGAGCGAGCACTGAAAAGTGCTACAGCTCAGACAATGCTCCTGCGAAGATGTACTAATAAGTACAAGTGCCTGGCTGATACTTGAAAAGTATGGAGCGCCTAGCAAGGAGAGAGAAATCGGAGCGAGAGGCACGTACGTCCTTCCGCTTCGACTGTCAGCTCGTCCTTGTCCCAGCAAGATGAGCTGCCCTGGAGTTTTATCTCCATGGCAACCGCAGTCGCCCCACCCTCGTCTCCATGGCAACCACACAGCCGATCCTTTTATCCCGCCTCGGTAAGCAGTATACGGACCTCCCTCTAAGAAATGTCAGACACCAACTCTTATTATTAGCAGTATAGTTTTTAACATCCAATATGAGGGGTCCACAACGCTCCGCACGGCCCCTTCGATGCTTCCCCGTCCCCTCCCACTAGGCGAGCAATGTGCTGTACCCAAAACTTCCCATTTGCCTCTACATGACCACGGTCCTGAAATATTGTTCGGTGACAACGGACATAGCATCGGCAGTCTAGATAAGTACAGAAGTTACTCATTGTATTATGAAAAAAATGAAAAACCTACAACCTGTTTTCCAGTCATTGACCGGGTCAGGGATGTAATGAATGAAGCAGATATAGGCTGTTAGTACGATGGGGTCGCCACTCCCAAAGTGATTTATTAATGAATGATAGATGAAATGAAATGAGAATGGAGAGTGTTGCTGGAATGAAAGATGACAGGGAAAACCGGAGTACCTGGAGAAAAACCTGTCCCGCCTCCACTTTGTCCAGCACAAATCTCACATGGAGTGACCGGGATTTGAACCACGGTATCCAGCGGTGAGAGGCCGACGCGCTGCCGTCTGAGCCACGGAGGCTCACTCATTGTATTAATACTTGTATATATATTTTTGTCATTACTGGTTCATATTATCGCTAAAATCTCTATCATTGACAAGTTTACGCAACGTAAACAATACTGTATTATACATAAGCACGTTTTAAGTGATTTGATGGAATCTGAGGATGTTCTCTTAGAACGAAACATGTCATTCTTCTTATAATAGTGTGTATTTTTACAGTGTGTATGTTTACAGATATATTTATCGTTATATAATTTATATTGTATTTTCAGTTTGTTTGACAGACTGAAAGGTTTTTTTTTTACATTTAACTAAGTCGGCACTGAAAAGTATGGTTCATTCTTAATAAAATATGTTTGTAAGTATAGCAGATATTATAAGCATAATTTTGTAAATAATACAAATTTATTAAGGACTAGCTGATGTACCCGTGCTTCGCTACGGGATTCTCAGAAAGACTGACTTGGTGGTTTTCCAAACTGAATTCAACATAGGTAATTACAAAAACGTCAGTAGGAATGTAGCGATTGAAAACAATGTTATCATATGAAATATTCGATCAAATGAAAAACCGCACACTTTCTCAATTTCAACGAACAGTACTACGGTGCCGATCTAAGAGTCCAAAGTTCCAGAGCTGGAATAACCAGGTCGTAGACTGACGTCAACACTCCTCTGTCATTATTGCGTTAAATATGCACACTACTCATTCCAATCAGTGGCGCAGAGTAGGGATTGTATAGCTCGAAAATATGATGAACCAGTGTGTTACGTACCATATATATCAGAAAATGATTGAACCAGAGGAATGGCATGCTAAAAAAGAAAGTTATCTCACACCCCAGCTACTTCCCACCAATATATAGGTAGGCTGTTACAGTCGGTACGACCAGGCGAGTTGGCCGTGTGGTTAGGGGCGCGCAGCTGTGAGCTTGCATCTGAGAGATAGTGGATTTGAACCCCACTGCCGGAAACCCTGAAGATGGTATTCGGGAGATAGTGGGTTCGAGCCCCACTGTCAGCAGCCTTGACGACGGTTTTCCGCGGTTTCCCATTTTCACACCAGGCAAATACCGGGACTGTACATTAAATAAAGCCACGGCCGCTTCCTTCCACTTCCTAGACCTTTCCTATCCCATCGTCGACATAAGACATATCTGTGTCGGTGCGACGTTAAACATAAAAAAAGTAGATGGTATTCTGTGGTTTCCCATTTTCACACCAGTCACACCAGGCTGTACCTTAAAGCCAAGGCCGCTTCCTTCACACCACTATTAATTTCCTATCCCATCGTCGCCATAAGTCCTACCTGTGTCGGTGCGACGTCAAGCAAATAAAAAAAACCTCGGTACGCTGCAGTTATCCTATCTATCGGGGATGAGAGGAAACAGAAGACAAAAAGCACATCACAACAAACAATGGTCAATGTAATGTTATTGTTGATAAAGTTTATGAGCTTTCTATATAGCAGGCCTTCACATTAGTTTTCTTTCGACTCTGTGATATTAGGGTGTCTTACAAAATTATTTATATCGTAGACTGTAGTTCCTTATTCTCAGACTTCACATACCGATTTTCACTAAATTCTGTTCACCCATTTTCTCGTGAGATATTAATGAATATCTCCGATTATATGCGGTACGGAAACAATGTATAAGATATAAGTGATCGGAAATTTAATAAATTCTTACATAACTACTACTAACTTACGACATAACTAAAGTTATGTTAGTTATGTAGTATTTATCGATACGACCACTAATAACATAAATAACTTATTTGAGAATTACATTTCAGACCTTCCCCTAAACTACCATTTCACTCAGCGTGAATAAAATAATTTTAGCCTAGATTGCAGTGGTTCATCACCCGACATTACATACCGATTTTCATTAAATTCTCTTCAGCCGTTTTATCGTGACGCGTGTACGTACATACATACATACATACATACATACATACATACATGCATACATACATACCGACAGACAGACAGACAGACAGACAGACAGACAGACAGACAGACAGACAGACAGACAGACAGACAGACAGACAGACAGACAGTCAGACAGACAGACAGACAGACAGACAGACAGACAGACAGACAGACAGACAGACAGAAAGTACGCAAAAGTAAAAAATGTATTTTCTTGTTACGGTGGACATGACCGATACAGAAATACCATTCTTTTCAAATTCTCAACAATGTACAGACAAAACTCTTATTTTATATATATAGACTAGCAAGATACCCGTGCTTCGCTACGGTATTATACTGAAATTTATAATTGAATGCTTAACGTTTTATATATAACCCACCGATATTCGCGATCTGACTCGTTTTCTGAGAGATTACGGCAACGTTCCTCCCATTTTTCAATCTTTTCTCCAGCAATCGATTTCGTACTTCCCGGGATAGGTCCAGGTATTCCACCCGGTCAGTTGGGTAACTAAATCTTTGCCATCTTTTCCTATAAGCATTTTTAATGTGGATCAAATCCTTGAGGAGATCCGGCGTGGTGTCGTCTTGGGTGCTTTGGCGGTACTGAACCTCTACTTGGCGGTAAATTACATCTGCTGCCGTTGTCATTGATGACAGTATGACCAGCACCATTGTCGCCCTTAGCCAAGTGCGCAGGACTTCTGGCGATACGAATGACATTATTGACCTTATTACAGAAGTGAACAATTGCACCGTCAATCATATATCTATCATTTATTTCATTTATGTTTAAATTTTTGTTTATATGCCAGAAGAATCTACTGTAGTCTAAGAAGGTTCCCCAAAGGAAAAGATGGCTCTTGAAAACGAACCCAGGAGAGATTTAAAATGATCAGTTTATGATCAGAATAAGTACATTGAAAATCCACAGCCTGTTTCCAGTCATTCAACCGGGTCAGAAATGGAATGAATAAGCCCTGCCGAAGCCTGTCGCACTCCACTGGGGCAATGATTAAATGAATGACAAATGAAATTAAATGACATTGGAGAGTGTTGCTGGAATGAATGATGACGGGGAAAACTGGAGTACCCGGAGAAAAACCTGTCCCGCCTCCGCTTTGTCCAGCACAAATCTCACATGGAGTGACCGGGATTTGAACCACGAAACCCAGCGGGGAGAAGCCAGCGCGCTGCCGCCTGAGCCAAGGAGGCTCCTTATAAGTACATTAGGAACAGTAAAATCAATTGGTCTCACCTCCGTTTCCCCCCCCCCCTGCGGTTAAGTTGATTTACCTCCCCCCCCAAAAAGAAAAGATAACGTGTTCCTTTATGTTTAAAGGAGATTCCAAATACCAATGTTCACGTGTGTTACCTTCAGTTTTGAGATATAAGTATTCCCATAAAAGTAATTCACTTTTTTCACTTACTTTCACACTCCCCGCCTCCCTTAAGTGAATTTTCCGGCAAAAAAATACTTGTTTCTTTAATAGTAAAGGATCTTCTAAATGCCGATTATCTTCAGTTTTTGAGATATGTGTCCTCATGAAACGAATTCAACTCCTTTTCACACTCGCCCCCCAAAATGGTTCTCCGCCCCACCCCCAAAAAAAGCGTCGTTTTATTTTTAAAGATGATCTAAATACCAATTTTCACGTCTGTAACAACTTTAGTTTTTATTAGATGTAAGTATCCTCATACAATTAATTCAATAAATTTTTCAATTTTTCACCCCCCTCCCAACCTTCATTGGATTTTCCGAGAATACCTGTTTCTTTACTTTAAGAGGAGATTCCAAATACCAATTTTTACGTCTGCAACATTTTACGTTTCTGAGATATACTTTAGATATGTATGTATGTATGTTGGGTAATCAGCCCGAAGGCTGGTTTGATCCTCTGCAGCTTCGCCAACAGCTGTCATAAATAGCCTAGGCGTCACTGAAGAGGCGTACTAGGGAAACGAGGAGTGAGGTAGTTTCCCGTTGCTTTCCTCACCGAGCCAGCAGTTGCTCTTACATATCAGTCTGCCAAGCCCACTGAAATGTATGCACCAACTGACCCTATGAGCGATATTTTCACACCATTCATAACAGGGACTGGCTGCATAAGGAATGGTATTACTAGCATCACTCATACCTCAGTCACTTTCATATTGTCAAAGCCAAGGATGAGACTGTGACAGGTCAATGAAAGTAACAAATTTGATATAGCCCATACCAGAAGACATAGTGCACTGTAAACACTACATCTCGCCAGCAAAGGCATACTTTAGATATAGTCTTTCTAAAAATTCACCCCAATGTGTCACTCCTGTTTAACCCCCATTAATTTGATTTTCCAAAAACAAAAAATAAATGTTTCTGTATTTTTAAAGGAGATTCCATATACTAACTGTCTGGTCTGTAATATCTTCAGTTTCTGAGGTATAAGTATCTTCATTAAAGACATCCAACCCCTTATTCACACTTTTCACCCCTCCTATTGGGATTTTTCGAAAACAAAGAAATACGTGTTCTTTTGTTTTTAAAGGAGATTCTAAATATCAATTTTTACATCTGCAAACTTTTGAGGTTTTGAGATATAGATACACACATTTTTAAAATACACCCCCCTTTCACTCCCCCCCCCCCGCTATTTGGATTTTCTAAAAACAAAAAGTACATGTTTCTTTATTTATAAAGAAGATCAAAATACCGATTTTCAGGTCTGTAACATCTTCAGTTTCTGAGAAATAAGGATCCTTATTAAAGGCATTAAATTATTTTTCACCCCGTTTCACCCCTCCTATTGGGATTTTCCGAAAACAGTAAAATTCCTGTTTATTTATTTTGAATGTAGATTCTAAGTACCAATTTTTACATCTGTAAACTTTGAAAGTTTTGAGATATAGATACACTCATTTTAAAAATTCAACCCCCTTTCAACCCTCCACTATTTGGATTTTCTAAAAACAAAAAGTACATGTTTCTTTATTTTTAAAGGAGATCCCAAATACCTTTTTCAGGTCTGTAATATCTTGAGTTTCCGAAATATAACTATCCTCATTAAAGGCATTCAACCCCCTTTCACCCCTCCTATTAGGATTTTCAGAAAACAAAAAAATACATGTTTATTAATTTTTAAAGGAGATTCTAAATACCAATTTTTACATCAGTAAACTTTCAAAGTTTTGAGATATTGATACAATAGTATTAATAATTCACCCCCCTTTCCCCCCTTTAATTGGAATTTCCAAAAACAAAAAAATACGTGTTTCTTTATTTTTAAAAGAGATCAAGTGTACCAATTTTTAGGTCTGTAATTCCTTCAGTTTCTGAGATATAAGTACCGGTATCCTGATTAAAGGCATTCAACCCCTTTTTCACCGTTTTTCACCCCTCCTATTGGGATTTTCTGAAAACAAAAAAATACGTGTTTCCTTATTTTTAAAGGTGATTCCAAATACCAATATTTACATCTGCAAACTTTGAAAGTTTTGAGATATAGATACACTCATTTTAAAATTTCAACCCCCCTTTTCACCCCCTTAGCGGCGGAATATCCAAATATCCTCTCTTAGCGACCACCTACATCTTAATATGAATGTACCCCCAAAATTTCATTTCTTTATGTCCAGTACTTTAGGCTCGGCGATGATGAGTCAGTCAGTCAGTCAGTCAGTCAGTCAGTCAGTCAGTCAGTCAGGACAAGTTATTTTATATATATAGATTACATTTCAGGCCTTCCCCTAATCTACAATTTCACTCAGTGTGAATAACATTATTGATAGCCTAGATTATAGTGACCTATTCCCCGACTTTGCATACCAATTTTCGTGAAGATACGACCACTAATAAAATAAATATATGAAAATTAAATTTTAGGCCTTCCCCTAAACTACCATTTTTCTCAGCGCGCATAGCCTATATTGTAGCGACTTATTTCCCATCATTGTCTAGCGATTTTCATTAAGACACGACCACTAATAATATAAATATTTGAGAATTAAATTTCAGGCCTTCCCCTAAACTACCATTTCACTCAGCGTGATTAAAATAATTTATAGCCTAGATTGTAGCGGTTCATCAACCAACTTTACATTCCGATTTTCATTAAATTCTCTTCAGCCGTTTTCTCGTGATGCGTGTACATACATACATACATACATACATACATACAGACAGACAGACAGAAATTACGGAAAAGTAAAAAATCCATTTTCTTGTTACGGTGGACATGACCGATACAGAAATACCATTCTTTTCGAATTCTGAGCAATGTACATACAAAATTCTTATTATATATATATATAGATATTTATCGATACGACCACTAATAGCATAAATAACTTATTTGAGAATTACGTTTCAGGCCTTCACCTAAACTACCATTTCACTCAGCGTGAATAAAATAATTTATAGCCGAGCTTGTAGTGGTTCATCACCCGACATTACATACCGATTTTCATTAAATTCTCTTCAACCGTTTTCTATTGATGCGTGTACAATCATACATACATACATACATACATACATACATACATACATACATACATACATACATACATACATACATACATACATACATACATACATACATACTGAGAATTTCCTAAATCTCTGACTAACTTTTGAAACATATAAATCTGAATTTATATTGCAAATCATGAATATCTGCATTTATAATGGAAATTATGAAAATTAATATTCATTAAATAAAATACACACTCGTCGAACCTTGTACTCACACTTACTTGTTACCTGCTTACTTACACATACGTTATTTGAAGGGCGCCAGCTGTCACTCAGTACAGCTATAATAGAATGAGACTCTTGACCATCTCTAGGGTGTGGGGTAATAAGCTTACTTTTGACAACATACCATATAAGTTCTGGGAAAAGGAGATTGGCGTTCGGTTTCCCCATTAATTTTGAGGTTAAGATATTTTACTGTCAAAGAAATGAAACTATGAATTCGTTTGATAGAACAATATATATTCTTTAAATAATATATCAAAAAATAGTGAGTCTTGTTGCGATAAAACAGATGAGAATATGAAATTATGACATTGCAACTGAAAGAAACTAGGCATGAATTTGAATTCTTCTTGACCGGACATTTAACAATTTATACGAAATATTTCCCTCACTGATTCACTTGACTGTACCTTCAACACTTTTAGTGTAATTACGACGTAATCCATTGCTCTGGTGTTTACTGTAGATGTGTCACGCCTAACGTGGTGATACATCCTTGCGACTGCTTCTTCTCCATATCATCTGACTTCTTTGTAAGTCAATATGGTATGACCTCTTGGCAGGTCCAGGGTTGCCCTCTCTGACTCCTTGGTAAGCCTTGCGTCCGCGTCTTCCACTAAGTGACGGACCAACCATTTGGTCTCACTCTCTCAATGACCAATAATGGCTCACTGAGTCTTCACCATCTCTCGTTCACACTGGTTGACTGACCACCTAAGGCCTCTTGATCTAGTAGACTACTTCACTGTACTGCATCCGTATAACTAATGACTGACGCTACAATGTGCATCCACCTTATATAGACGTTGGTTGACACAACTACGTAATCTCCAGAAATAACAATGACATACTCCCACCTACGCGACAGATATTACATACAGTGGTGAAATAGCCCCGCGGCGACGAGTCCGTGCGCTCATTGCTAAATAAATACGATGACGTCGCCAAGGCGCGGCGATGACTTGGCAGAATCGCCACTAATCTTGCACAATGTCCCAACGTCACACTCAATCTCTGATATATACAACAATTCTCACTGTACAGGTATTGAGTGTTATACTACACATACGTATATATGCATACATCTAAGTGCAATCTTGCAAGCAACAGGCAATTGCAAAATTGAATAAAACGGATAATTACAATAATAGTAACAATATCACAGATAACATAATAATAATACTGACATAGTAATAATAATAATAATAATAATAATAATAATAAAATACAGATAAAATCATACAATAATAAAAATACAGATATCATCTTGTAACGGAATTTGAACCGTTACAATTCGCCTCCCTCATAAATAAATCGAAGAACAAAGAATCGATTGATTTATGAACAAAATTATATATATATATATATATATATATAAATAACACTGACACATATAAACACTTTAAATGAGTATACAACAATAATTTTCTTTTTCAGCATCCATACATTTTATAATACATCACATATGAGAATTTTTCTCGCACATTGCCATCGTAGATAACTGTTCAGTGTCCCATTCTCTTTTTCTCTCATACAAATCACAAGAGTACAGCACTCAATTTAACACATACAAATAATTTTAAATGATTACACTACATTCTTCTCTTTTTTTTAACATATCAAAACATTTTGTGAAAATTCACTTATATGAGAACTGTTCTCGCATATTGTTATCGCATTTAACTGTCCAATGTCCTGTTCTCCGTTTTTTTGTCACACAGTACATGACAATGTAGCACTTATTCTTCCAATACACCAATACGACACTTGGTTCACACGCAAATAGCAGATGTTAGTTTTATTTTGCCAGTTTCTCACAAAATTTAATCATCTTACTCTTATTTCAACAAATCTCACGTGAAATACTTCTTTACATATATAATACTACAAATACCGACAATATCCCCTTCCTGAACTTTTAAGAATATTCACACTCCCCGATACGGTTCACAATAGTGAAATACCCCTGATAAAAATAACCTGACATCTTTCCCGCCTCTGCAGATGATGAAATGGAACTCTGAGTAGCACTCTGTCACTCCAACTGAATCAATTTTGCCCATGTAAACTTACATATCTCAATAAATCACATCCTTCCTGGTAACAACAATTAAAGAATCAACACTATGGCTACAAGATGGTTCAATTATTCCGTAATCCAGCATAATGTTTACTTGTTCTTAGACTTCACTAGCATTTTTAAGTTGAATAGGGTACTTACCTCCCACAAATAATGAATGGTCATATACTACAAAGTTATGTTCATATACGTGTTCTTCCTCACTTACCACTAAATACCTCTCGATGCTTACCTAACATCGAACACAATTACTCCTCTGTAATTCACTCAAATTACCTCACGTCACTGTCTCATACCGACGATCCCTCAGATCCTGGTCGTTATAGACACGTAACATACCTCAACACATTTCCTCTCACTAGGAACCTCTTCACTTACCTCTCATATATTTCAAAGAACACACGTCACCAACACACTTACATCAGACCATCATAATTAACACGTACTTCTTTGCTAGATTACTCCCAGAACAAACACACACTACCTAAATTAAAGTCTATTCTACTTCCATGATTTGCAACCAAGTCAGCTCCTAAAACAACTGAATACACAAGTTTTGGTACAACGCATAGATGAAACTTACAATCATCTTCTATCGTGATTACTACCGCTATCATCTTATTTACTCACTGTGACTTACCCAACGGCTGTTATAAAATAGTACCTTCTTCACATCACAATTTCCATCATCGGAGTTACTACCTCACTACTTACGTCATATTCTTGGAATTACAAGTACTTACATCACTTAATAGAACACTTCTTACGTCGAACTTACTAGTACCCTTAATTACTTCATTATCTACGACTACGTCATTACTTAAATATCTCACTTAACGTTACTTAGGTCACAATCACACTGTACTCTTAAATCTATTTTTACTACATAACTACTTATACTACATACCTGTTCATCTACTACCTTCAGACTGTTCACTTAATTTACCCGATTCCCTGTGAATCTGAAATACTCTGACTCGATAACGACACCTTGATAACCTTCATATTCGGCTTATCATAATCCCTCTGATAACTCAAATCCGTACGCCTCCCATCTTCCGATTCTCTCTGATTACTCTTCTGACCTTCTCTCTCATAACTCAAGTACATACGCCTCCCATCTTCCGATTCTCTCTGGTTATTCCTCTGACCCTCTCTCTCACAACTTAATTCCATACGCCTCCCATCTTCCAATTCTCTCTGGTTATTCCTCTGACCCTCTCTCTCACAACTTAATTCCATATGCCTCCCATCTTCCAATTCTCTCTGATTACTCTTCCGACCACTATCACCATCAACACAACTATTAATCCTCTGCGGATCATGATCACCCCCTCTCCTCTGATACACGGCTAACATTTCCCCCCTTCTCTCTACAATATTACTTTCCCTAGACATCATGCGCTCTCTCTCGCGCGCGCACCCTTCCACACATTCCTTCCAAATCCTATCAATGAACTTGTCTTTCAATTCTCCTAAATTAGACATATTATCCCAGTACACTCGAAACCATATTTTACTTTCACCGATAAAAACATTAGACAAAATCTCCAACACATATTCCCATTCATTAATATTAATCCTCGACTTACTTGCAAATCTCTTCTCAACTACTTTTACAAATGCTACAGAACTGAACTGTTCTCCAGAAAACTTGGTTAAATCACGATCCCTACTGAACAAACCACTCGCTATTACCACTTCTCTCGCCATCTCACCTGTACCTTCTTGCCGTATCACTTCCTGGCAACTCAAAATTTCTTCTTCTTCTTCTTCTTCTTCTTCTTCTTCCACTGCTCTCTCAGAATTCTCTTCCACTATTCTCACGTCTTCCTGCAATTCTTCCTCTCTCTCTCTCTCACCTGCTGTGATAGCATTTCCTGTTCGTTCCGTAGTTCAGTGACCTCCACAAGTTTGCTTTCAATTTGCTCATTTCTACTAATCTGTTCCCTCGTATCTTCCCCAACTGCATTGTAAATCTTGTCCAATCTCTTCTCGACTACCTCATGAATTTCTTCCCTATTACCCGAAATTTTATTACTTAACAGTACGATCTTGTTTGTACATGTTCCTTTGACATGCTCAATTTGAGTATGAAAACCGCTCCGACTCAACTCCATTTCTTCTCTAAGGTCAACACACTCTTTATTTACCTGATCTTCTAACTTGGATATTTGACTAGTTACGTCTACTATCTTAGTATCTATTTTAGAGTTAAGTGATTCACTTTGCCCATCTATTTTATCATTAATCGCACTGTTACCATTAATCAATTCTTCGATTTTACTACTTAAAGAGTTAATCTGTTTATTACAATTTTCATTATTAGTACTAATTAGTTAATCTCTTCCTTACTATTTTCGTTACTACTAATTATTTGTTCCATTTTATTACTTAGAGCGTTAATCAGTTTATTACAATTTTCATTACTAGTTTCAAACAGTTTTTTACAGTTTTCATTATTATTACTAATTAATTCTTTCATCTCTTTATTATTTTCCTCCATACGTTTCTGACTATTTTCACTACTAATATCAATCTTTTCCTCCATTCTTTTCTGACTATTTTCACTGAGCTTCTTATTTTCATTACTGAACTCGGTAAATCTGGCCATCAGCAAATTTAAAATATCTTGGTTCAGTCCCCCCGCGATTTCTCTTTGAGTTTCAGTATGCTTCTCAATTTCTGCACTTTCCTGAATTATCTCAGAACCTTCCATCGTGCTCACCTGCTCCCTATTTTCAATCTCACCTTGGATGTCCGCAGAAGCAATGACCTCGTCGTCACATGACTTGTTATTGTCTTCCTTGTCCATCTTTGGTTCACTAGTAATAGTACGCGATCTCAAATTAATTTCCCTCTTCAAATCCCTTGACATATCCCCAAAATACAAATATATATCACCAAATTCTGAATTTCTTCGTGCACCACGTTGCGGGGCCAAAATGAGAATTTCCTAAATCTCTGACTAACTTTTGAAACATATAAATCTGAATTTATATTGAAAATCATGAATATCTGCATTTATAATGGAAATTATGAAAATTAATATTCATTAAATAAAATACACACTCGTCGAACCTTGTACTCACACTTACTTGTTACCTGCTTACTTACATATACGTTATTTGAAGGGCGCCAGCTGTCACTCAGTACAGCAATAATAGAATGAGACTCTTGACCATCTCTAGGGTGTGGGGTAATAAGCTTACTTTTGACAACATACCATATAAGTTCTGGGAAAAGGAGATTGGCGTTCGGTTTCCCCATTAATTTTGAGGTTAAGATATTTTACTGTCAAAGAAATGAAACTATGAATTCGTTTGATAGAACAATATATATTCTTTAAATAATATATCAAAAAATAGTGAGTCTTGTTGCGATAAAACAGATGAGAATATGAAATTATGACATTGCAACTGAAAGAAACTAGGCATGAATTTGAATTCTTCTTGACCGGACATTTAACAATTTATACGAAATATTTCCCTCATTGATTCACTTGACTGTACCTTCAACACTTTGAGTGTAATTACGACGTAATCCATTGCTCTGGTGTTTACTGTAGATGTGTCACGCCTAACGTGGTGATACATCCTTGCGACTGCTTCTTCTCCATATCATCTGACTTCTTTGTAAGTCAATATGGTATAACCTCTTGGCAGGTCCAGGGTTGCCCTCTCTTCCACTAAGTGACGGACCAACCATTTGGTCTCATTCTCTCAATGACCAATAATGGCTCACTGAGTCTTCACCATCTCTCGTTCACACTGGTTGACTGACCACCTAAGGCCTCTTGATCTAGTAGACTACTTCACTGTACTGCATCCGTATAACTAATGACTGACGCTACAATGTGCATCCACCTTATATAAACGTTGGTTCACACAACTACGTAATCTCCAGAAATAACAATGACATACTCCCACCTACGCGACAGATATTACATACAGTGGTGAAATAGCCCCGCGGCGACGAGTCCGTGCGCTCATTGCTAAATAAATACGATGACGTCGCCAAGGCGCGGCGATGACTTGGCAGAATCGCCACTAATCTTGCACAATGTCCCAACGTCACACTCAATCTCTGATATATACAACAATTCTCACTGTACAGGTATTGAGTGTTATACTACACATACGTATATATGCATACATCTAAGTGCAATCTTGCAAGCAACAGGCAATTGCAAAATTGAATAAAACGGATAATTACAATAATAGTAACAATATCACAGATAACATAATAATAATACTGACATAGTAATAATAATAATAATAATAATAATAATAATAATAATAATAAAATACAGATAAAATCATACAATAATAAAAATACAGATATCATCTTGTAACGGAATTTGAACCGTTACAATACATACATACATACATACATACATACAGACAGACAGACAGACAGACAGACAGACAGACAGACAGACAGACAGACAGACAGACAGACAGACAGACAGACAGACAGACAGACAGACAGACAGACAGACAGACAGACAGACAGACATTACGGAAAAGTAAAATATGCATTTCCTTGTACTGTGGACATGACAGATACAGAAATACCATTCTTTTCAAATTCTGAGCAATGTACAGGCAAAACACTTGTTTTATATATAGATTACATTTCAGGCCTTCCCCTAAACTACAATTTCACCCAGTGTGAATAACATTATTGATAGCCTAGATTATAGTGACCTATTCCCCGACTTTGCATACCAATTTTCGTGAAGATACGACCACTAATAAATAAATATTTGACAATTAAATTTTAGGCCTTCCCCTAAACTACCATTTTTCTCAGCGCGCATAGCCTATATTGTAGCGAATTATTTCCCATCATTGTCTAGCGATTTTCATTAAGGCACGACCACTAATAACATAAATATTTGATAATTAAATTTCAGGCCTTCCCCTAAACTACCATTTCACTCAGCGTGATTAAAATAATTTATATCCTAGATTGTAGCGGTTCATCACCCGACTTTACATTCCGATTTTCATTAAATTCTCTTTAGCCATTTTCTCGTGATGCGTGTACATACTTGCAGACAGACAGACAGACAGACAGACAGACAGACAGACAGACAGACAGACAGACAGACAGACAGACAGACAGACAGACAGACAGACAGACAGACAGACAGACAGACAGAGAGACAGACAGACAGACAGACAGACAGACAGACAGACAGACAGAAATTACGGAAAAGTAAAAAATGCATTTTGTTGTTACGGTGGACATGACCGATACAGAAATACCATTCTTTTCAAATTCTGAGCAATGTACAGACAAAACTCTTATTTTATATATATAGATTTGTTGTGTGCTTACTAGAGAGTTTTTAAGTGTAAATTGTATAATACTGTATTCTAGGAAAATTAATTTAAAATGTAATGCTTGGTAATAATGCATCTTAGTGTACCATTTGCCATCGAGGTAGACACATCATTTGCAACTAAAGTAATTTGATTTTTTTTGTATTCAAATAAGGCGCTGATATAAACACAAAGATGAACGGGGCATGCAAATTTAAGTAGAGGGAAGACTCATCCGTATACAGACAAATAAGGGACCCCACAATAGGTCTAGGAAGTAAATTAAATTAAATGGCGTATGGCTTTTAGTGCCGGGAGTGTTCGAGGACATGTCCGGCTCGCCAGGTGCAGGTCTTTCTATTTGACTCCCGTAGGCGACCTGCGCGTCATGATGAGGATGAAATGATGATGAAGACGACACATACACCCAGCCCCCTTGCCAGAGAAATTAACCAATGGTGGTTAAAATTCCCGACCTTGCCGGGAATCGATACCGAGACACCTGTGACCAAAGGCCAGCACCCTAACCACTTAGCCATGGAGCCGGACAGGTGTAGGAAGAGACGGAATTGTTTTCCATGGGCATGGCTAACTATCTACAATAAAATGCTAATGTAACTCTTTCCTTTTAAAATTGTAATACGGAGCATTTTTTTCATGTTATTTGGCAAATTTCTACGTACTGTCAATATTTTCAAATGTGACAATAACAAACCTAGAAAAGAAATACAATTTGTTTTGTACCATCTTAGCACACTGATGACGTGGGTGAAATTATACGAGGTCGAACAGCAACCCGTATGCTTATACAGGTATGCATTAACTTGCCGAATAGCTGATCCATAGAGATCGATCCAATTACCACAGGCAGTCAGGTTTTAAGTAATATCATTATTATAATCGTAAGTGGGCCCGTTTTATGTGCTACTGAGATTTAAATTGCAGATAGTTCAGTTTTCATGTAATATCATGATTATAATCGCTAACAAACCATTTTATATGATATTGTAATTATAATCGCATGTAGTTCGTTTTCATTTAATATCCTGATTATAGTTATAAACAGATCAGTTTTATGTGGTATTGAGATTATACATCGAGGAAGTCCAGTTTTATGTAATATCGGGATTATGTAGTCACAAGTGGAACAAATTTACGTGACATAATGATTATAGGCAGAATATTCAACTGTGTTCGTGTTATATATAGGATCTAAAAACATATGTCTTCAATTCAATAGACATTTCCAACTCACTGTCAGATTTTACGTGCTACATTACACAGCTAAAACTGATGCTTCCTGGTACAAAAGACTTAGATAACCGCTTTAAAATGCCATGTCTTATACAACACAACTAAAAAGATGCTTCCTTTTCAAATGACTTAGCCAACCCATTGTCAAATTTCACATGTTATACAGGGAAATTAAAACTAAGGTGGAATAGTCCAAAGGCCTATTACTAAGCAACTGCACTGGTTGTACTTTCTACGCTCCCGAAATTTGGTGATTCGACCCACCCTAATCCTATCACTGTTCACCTTGTGCCTTTTTGATGGTAAAACTGCGATCAAATTTTTATAATACCTAAAATAAAATTGTAGCCCATAAAAAGATGTATAAAACGCTGCTTTCTCATGAAAACCATTAGAGTTACGAACAAAATGCATATAACCTTGATAATAGAACATGAACGTTTAAGGCAACTGGATGCGTTTTGTTTTCAGACAGGACCCTCTGTTTTCGTTAAATTTCAGTGGATGCAGGACAAAGTGGCTCATATTTGAGGTATACCCCTGTAAGTCCTCCACTATTGCGAAACGATTCAAATAATAAAAATAACCGAATTTTAGCTCGATCGGTTCAGTAGTTTTCAAGTTGTATTCGGAACAATAAACAAAAACAGGCGCCATCTCATTTTATTCGTGGCATATACAGAGTGAAGCTGAATTCACCGACAAACTTTAGGCGGTTTTTCAGGGATACCTTTTGAGTAGGAATATTAACGTAACGGACTCGTGGCCTCCGCTGGCTCGTGACAGGGTAAATGCATTTCGTTTGCCTTGTTGCCCCAGTTAGCTTTGTACCTGTCATGTACTGAACGCCGGGGTGTCGGACTTTTGTCCAGCAGGAATTCCTTAACGTGCCGGAAGCCAACGATGCTGTGATCATGGTGGTCGACATTTTGAACAATACCTGTAATGGAACAGTTCTACATTTGTTACGTACTCTGCTGTACAGTACACTACCAGAACAGTTTGAACACACTGTGACACAAGTGTAAGTATTTCGTCTGAGGGTTGTTGCACTACACTGTGTTTTGTGTTGTACGTTTTGGTTATGGCATATTACAGGCTTTTTAACTGATATGAAGGTATTTTAACAGAAACAAAGACGACTGGGGTAACAAACCGAATAACTCGCATTTACGTTCTTACTCTGTAACGAGCCACCGGAGACTCAGAATATGTCCCTCAAAAACCTCCGAAAGTTAGTCGGTGGATTTCGCCTTCACCCTGTATAGAGAGCCTAATAAACTGCATTTAGTTGTAGGGTGTTAGAAAATGCAGTGAAAAAAAGGGAATGTTCCGTACTGTGTTGTGTTGTGGGGTGTTCCAATGGGTACAGAAATAATACTGCTGTGATATTTTATTCTAAGCAGAGGCTGAAAGACTGAAAAAATGGATTCAAGTAATGAATCTTAAAATGTAACATTTTGTCTTTTTCCGCTCATTGACAGTATGTATATTATAGAGAGAAACTGCAGATCTACACACAAATATATTTTCTTCTTACTTTTAACCTAGATGTTTCATGTTGGGGACCAACACCACAGCTAGACTCCTTACTTTCATCTCTCCTATCCGACCTCCATTGGTTAACTCTTGTTCCTCTCCGACCACGACGGTGTTGGGTATCGAGGCCTAGGGAGTCTTTCACTTTCACGCCTATCGTGGCCCTTGTCTTTCTTTGGTCTATACCTTCATTTTTGAAGTGTCGGATCCCCTCATTTTTTCTCTCTAATGAGTGTTAATAGAGGTTGGTCGTCTAGTTGTACTTACTCTTATTGGGTTTAAGGCGCAATTAGTGCGTTGGAGGTCGTCTTTTGCCACAGAGGAGAAAAATGCTGTATACTTCAGTTGTTTTCTTGGGAAGAGCTGTTCTGTTCGCTTTCCCTTGAATATTTTCCTTTCTTAGTCTTGGTACCACTAGGTATCCCCTGACATTGTGGAGACTAGTCTTGAAGAAGGAATATTCATTGTTGGTATAACAAACTAGAGTTGCAATGTGTTTACACGATCCTCCTCCTCCTCCTCCTCCTCCTGCAGGACACCGGCATTTCCCACTTAAAACATTGCGTTCCGAATCATTCTAAACAATTTTGAATGAAACTAGAAATTAGGAGTTTCATATTTACTTAGTGCAAGCATGTCGAATACATAGCAAAATTATATGGATACCTGGAGTTTTACTGTGCACGGTGTTAGTGTGAAATGCGTATGCCGTATCACATTTGCAGAAATAACTGATAAAACGTCTCTTCTTATTTCCTTCACCTCATTCACATGTCCACTTACACACAAATGATGACCCTTAGAAAGTGACGTGAAGCCAAATTTTGTACTTTTGATGGTTATAAATCCGCATTCAGTGCTCAGATCCACAATGTCTTAATGTCACTCTGGAACTCCTCAGTAGACGCAAGGTCAACATTTAATTCGCCTCAGTAACGCAATGCGACGCTACTAGTACATCCCGCACGATGCCTATACTGTCCTCTCAGTTCAAAGAAGGTTTTGGACTTAGAAAAATTAAGGTCAGCTACAACTGCAACACTTCGCCAATTCGACTGTACTTTAGTTCAAGTCTTCACAACGAGATGCCGCCACTGACATTTGTCCCAAATTCCAAAATTCAACTATTCAGATGCCTTTCCTTGTCTCAATGGATAACGTTTCACGGCCGGTTGCCCTTCCTAGCTTCAGTCCGTGCAGTTTTACGGCTGGTTGCCCTTCCCAAATTCGATTTGTGTATATTTGTGCGGTCGGATGCTCTTCCCTGTTTCGATTCGACTCCAAAATGTGTTAAGTGCAGCCTGGTGAAACGAAGATGTCGCTCTTAATCTTCTTCTCGGCCAGCATTGCACATCACAACCGAGTGCAGTCACAGGTTGTCGAAATGAAATCTCCTTCGAAGATCACTTAGTATTTTCCTGTACTGGGAGAAGCTCATTTTTACGTCACCCGTCATAGGCACATTTTTAAACACAGTTCATTGCTGTTTGGGTTTAGGTCGTCTTCGTCGCAGCCAGATCCACTACCCTCAAAAATGGCACGAATTCTGCACAGTGTTGTGTATCTCTCAGAATGCAACCATTTGTCCAACCGGATATACAGATTATATCCAAAACCTTAAATGATGAAAATGATCTCGAAGTTCTACCCCTTGAAAGAAAAGGCTGTATAATCACATCCATATACTAGCCACCGGATACTGAATTCAAAGACAAGGTACCTACTGACATTCACAATGAACACACACAAATAATAATTGGAGATTTTAACTGCTACAGCACCACGTGGGGATATAAACAAGATGATGACAGCATTGCAAGAATGGGCAGAAAGCAATCATCTGAGCCTTATCCATGATCCAAAGCAACCTGCATCTTTTAACAATGGCAGGTGAAGACGCAGCTACAACCCAGATCTGATATTCAACAATGAAGACATATCTCAAGATTGTCAAAAACAGTCTGTAACCCCATTCCAAAAACGCAACACAGATCTTTCATTGCGAAATATACAAGCAGTTCGACCACAGAGAGTTCCGTTTCGAAGGAAGTTCAATTTCAGGAAAGCCGACTGGCTAAAGTTTACAGACGTGCTGGACGCTGTCGTTTAAACATAGAACCAGCACCTGAATCCTAGGATGGTTTTCTTTGGGCTGTGAAGAGATGCTCCAGAAGGGCCATACCTCGTGGTTGTCGTACATCATAATATCCCTGGTCTTACTTAAGAGCTTGCAACTTAGTTTACTGAATATAAGACGCTATTTGAACAAGATCCATCGGGTGCGGCAAATTCGCAGGTGGGAAGGCACTCGTCCCTGTATTACTTCCACTTACTTGCACCAGGCTCCTCACTTTCATATACCCTATCTGACCTCCGTTGGTCAACTCTTGTTCTTTTTCCGACCTCAACGGAACTCGAGCATTCGAGGCCTCAGAGGTCTACCACCGTCACGCTCTTTTTTGGCCCTCCTATTTCTTTGGCCGATGCCTTCATTTTCAAATCGCCTGAACCCTTCAATTTTTCCCTCTGATTAGCGTTAAATGAAGGGAAATGGCGTGTGGCTTTTAGTGCCGGGATTTGTCCGGGAACTTCGGCTCGCCAGGTGCAGGTCTTTTGATTTGATTCCCGTAGGCGACCTGCGCGTCGTGATGAGGATGGAATTATGATGAAAATGACACGTACTCCCTGTCCCTGTGCCAGGGGAATTAACCAATTATGGTTAAAATTCCCGACCCTAGCGTGTATAGAACCTGGGACCCCTGTGACCAAAGGCCAACACGCTAACAATTTAGCCATGGATTCGGACTGATTAGCATTAATAGAGGATGACTGCCCAGTTGTAATTTCTCTTAAAACAATAATCACCACCATCTAAATTTGGGTTAACAATTATGGGATATACGAAAATTATGGCATTATGAAATATGCTTATTTATATATTCTCCTTGAAGAATGGTTTAGAGAGCCATGAAATCATTCTGTTTCAGGGTGCACTGACCTCTTAGCATAGTCTTTTCCTCTCGGATATACCAATTGCATTAAGAAGTGAACGTAGTCACTAATAAGTTACTAATATCTACTAGCTTCTGAATGTCCACCTACGAGTATCGGGAATTTAGTCCGTGCCGTTTAAACAGTCGCTGCTCTACTACACCACCACCATCGCCGTGTGTTTTCCACACTTGACAGTATAGAGCCATTGACTCAAGTTGTTCTTGCCACACTCGGAACCTGTGATCAATATTGCACGAAAAACTGTAAATCCACTGAACCTTAGGACCTTCTATCACTGATTGACAGTCCGGCTGCGATGGTCTTTGGTGAATTCCACGAGATCATTCATGTTTGTGGCTTTTAATAGAGGACCTATTAAGGGGTATTTCTGGACATCACCCACCCTATTTCAAGGGGTGTTCTGACAGGTTATTCGGAGTTCCGACGTTGAATTCAGCTGTCACTTGTAAAGCGGTAGCTCTTGTGTTTCCTGCGAAACTCCGCGGTATAATCTACCTTCGTTTAAGGTTGTAGAGCACATTGTTGCAGAATGTGTTTTGTTGATTCATCAATTTGTGGTACATTCGTGACACTACTGGTCTCGAAATTTCAGTTAGTGTATTGCATGGAAATTCCCTTCCACTTACCATTCAGGCACCAACAATCCTCCCTAGTATAAAGTCAATTATATCCTCCCATGGTACTTACACTGCACTTGCTTACAGGTAGATCCTAAGACTGAGAAAACGTTCTTCCAAAGTTAAGGATAATGTCCATCATGGTCCCTACGGGATGCAAGAGCCATTCGGTAGGTGTCTCAGATTTTTGGATGTTCAGTGTGCACGCCATTACTTACCAAATTACAGAATGGATGTAATGTTTACATTTTGTGGCTAATCCAGTCTAATTTTTTGTATGATCATCCTTAATAAATTACTGGATGTTCTTTAAATTAAACATTATACTTACAATGCATTGTAAATCGTTCATGTGCAGAAAGTATTTCTTTTAGTCGCAAATCTCTCGCCCATGGAAGTGGGTGTCAATTAGATGAAAGTAGAGTTCTTAATTTAGTTTACATAGGAAATAATGCTACTTAACAGACTGAGGTCGTCAACAATACCATACCATCAAATAACGTCAATGTCGTATTATGCAGCATTAGAGGACTAATCTAGCAAGCGAGCTGCTCTCCGTACCCTATTAGGTTTCACATACTACAAAGGCAAATGGGAATGGTCCAGCTTAACTCTGGTATCTGAATTCTGCAACTCCATCACAGGCACAATTATATAATACTTTGGCTACTGTTTCAAAATAATCCATTGAAATAAAGAAGCAAAACCATTTCCGTAGAGGCCATGAAGGCCCTGGAAGTATTAGGAGGTAAAATCTGGTACTCATTTTTGGTGTAAGCTGGGTGAATATCGGGGCTATGAGCCGCTCCATAAGTGAAAATCTCGTTTCTTAAATTCATCAACATCCTGACGGTGAATCGAACCCACAACCTTTCTGGTGAACCGAGTACGCCTTTACCACTTCGGCTAGGCAGCCCTTTCATAGTAAACCCGTGGTCAGAAAACGGAAGTTGATCTTACTGAAGCCAAATGTGGCAACATTTCTCGCTTTAATTCTGATGAATTATTCGCTATTACCAAGATATTCATATGAGAATACTGCATGAGCTGTTTTAGCTCTCTGAGTTGGCACAAGAAAACGTATAATTGACTGCACAGTAAAGATATATTTCACTTTCTTCTTTCAAGTATCATATATATACGTACATATATTTCTCAAAAATCGTTGCTAACATCGAAAAATATGGTCTCCTTATAAAGAGTGTATTTGCAGCCATCTCCTAAATTTCAAATTCACCCTGTACACCACAGAGCAACAAGGCTTGAGGGAGAAAATGGGTGCTGGTGTAGTGTGAGTAAGATCAATTTTTAATTCGGAGGAGTAAGTGAACCCTAGATAAACAATGGGATGTTTCACGCTGAACAGAAAGCCTGCCTTTATTGTGATCTATGAAATCGTTTAACTACCAAATAAACTGTTAACTAGAATTAATGTTAGTCAAAGTATGCTGCTGTTGATCATAGTGGTGTAGGTATTGATTATTATTTATCTGAACTACGAACATTACCAGGCGATAACTGCGTATACTTGATTTACGGTTTTCCCTGCCAAAAATCGACTAGGATCAGTGGAAAGGAATCAGTTATGGATTTAATGATATCACAAATGGTTAAAAATATACATTTTACACTTAATGATATTAAAGTTGCCAAAAATACTGTGTCCTAGAATATTTCATATGTTAAACCGCATAATCTTCCTGCTTTGGAATGAGGGTTACATGAGGAAATGGTAATTAATTCGGAAATATCAGGAATCCTAAATACACTGAGTGCCCAAACATGATGGAAAGACACTAAATGTGATGATACGAGTTGCTCCTCCGCGAGACCTCAAAACGGCAGCTATACGGCGAGTCATTGACTCTACAAAGTATTGGAATAGTTCTGGAGGTATCTGGACCCACGTATCTTGCACTGCTACCCAAAATATTGGTCTTGTGTAGTTGGCGCAGGGTTCATGGAGCGTAACCCGGCATCGACATCATTCAATAAATGTTCCATGGGATTAAGGTCGGGGGATCTGGAGGACCAATCCATGGTCGTAACTTCACTGGAGTGCTCCTCCATCCACCCACGTGCCACCACAGAGCGGTGACATGGCGCATTATCCTGTTGAAACATAGCATCTCTATCAGTGTACTCTAAGGCCAGAAAGGGATGCAGATGATCTGAAAGAATGTCCACATAACATGCATTCCCAGCATCCGGACAATGAGGCCTAATTGCGACAACGGGAATGCCTCCCAGGCCACAGCTGAGCTACCTGCCACCTGGGCACAACCTTGTTGAAAAGCAGGATCCATAGCTTCGTGGGGTATACGCCACACTTTCACGCGCCCATCAGATCGATACAATTTGAACCGTGATTCTTCGGACCATACCACACACCGCCACTGTCCCATGGTCCATTACCGATGCTCGCGGGCCCATGCACGTCGTTCAGCTCTGCGTCGAGGTGTCAGCAAGGGGACACGAGTTGGTCGTCGACTGGTGAATCCTATGCGATGAAGTTGCTTCCTTACAGTCCTGGTAGAAATGGCTTCCTGACTCCCGACACTCAAATAGGGCGGTGATCAGACTCACCAGTATGGTTCTGGGGAAGCGACGTGATGTATGGTCTACCCGTGCGATTGTTTACGCGGGTGGTAGCATCCTCTCTGCGATATTGAAGACCTATCCTCGATACTGTTGGCCTTGGAAACCCGAATTACTTTCACACCAGCCAAATGCTGGGGCTGCACCTTAATTAAGGCCATGGCCACTTCCTTTCCAATCCTATGCCTTTCCTATCCCTTCGTCGCCATAAGACCTATCTGTGTCCGTGGGACGTCAGCCAATTGCAACTCACAACCCCCGAAACCCGAATTCGCGTGTAATCTCCGCAATGCTATGATCCTTGCGCCGTGTGCCGATGATCATTCCACGTTCAAAGTCGGTTAACTCCCGACGTGTTGCCACCTGCAGGACACTTGCGTCTGTGACAGACTGCTCAGCCACGCCACAGCTAGCCGCAACACTCAGGGGTTATACACGGCACATTTTATAATGGGACAACCTTCCCGTGACTTTAAGCCACTTAGTGTAGATAACAGAAGAGAAAATAATAATTCTGTTGATGCATTCTGGCTGTGTCATTCAGTCGATTAATTTCCACCTCATCACTCGAGGTCATGCAATTATTTCGCGACACAGAGGCTTGTCTTTAGAGGGTGCTAAAATGAGAAAGACCAGTGTTCGTAGATTCAATTTTACGTTGGAGATATTGTTAATTCACAAAGCACCTGTCGTCCCTTAGCAGTTGTGTTCATAAAAAGATGTAATTCGAGTAAATATTGTGCCAATCTGAGACAAAGAGAAAACTATAATGCATGCTAGTGAATTTCTCTCATTGGTCGACCGGTGGGAGCGCCTGTCTGTCCCTGACGCATCATCCCTCACCCGAATAACATAACTATAGAGCACGGAAATTCTCCGTCTTTCTAAGTTGTGTTCAGTGCTTAGAAAGTTCAAAACGTGTCGATCTGTCGATCCAACTGTTCTCGAGTTAAAAAGTTTTAGTTCGGGCGATATTGTTCATAGTGCGTACACATGTGTATACAGTGCAGGAAAGGGTATTTATGTATGGTAGTTACTTGAAGGCAGAGTCATGTAGGGAAGTCGTTAGACAGTTCATTGCGTAATTTCCAGGTGTAAGCCCTCCATACAGGGACACCGCGGGAGAACTCGTAAACAAATTGAGAGGAACGGTTTCTTAGCTCGTTAGGGAGCGAAGGGTAAAATAAAAGGTGTGCTTAATGATAAGAAAGTAACTAAGTCACAGAAAAATTAGAGCATACTTCTACAAATTCGCTACGACAACTTGAACAAGAAACCGGGGTTCCGAAGAGCAAGTTACGAAACGTATCCGGAGAGAAATAGCCTCAATTAGGGAAGACTAACCACTGCATGTGAATTGGAGTTTTCTAACACGATGCCAAAAATGTGTGGATGTATGAGGAGAACATTTCCAACATCTCAAGTCATAAGGACGTGCTTATTTTAATAATTTTTATTGTTATGTCATAACATGAACGAAAGAAGCGAGGGAGTGGTGAGTTAACGGCTGGCATGCAGGCACCGCGTGTTAGCCGGCCGACCGATTAGAGGAACTCACTGTATTTGCCAGTGTTGGGAACTGTAGGATCTTCAATAAAAAATATGTGGTCAACAACTGTGGTTATATTCCTAAAATATTTTGAAGTTTCTTATTCCCTTCTAAACTGACCAGTTTAATAAATTTTATAAGAATTGAACATCGATATTAGCCTAAATAGGGGAAGAAGTTCGCTCAAATTACAGCAAAGTTTGTGACCGATTTCAGTTACAGGAGGCTCACTATTACTGTTTACTGACCTATTTCATTCTGCTACCTCTCCAATTTCGCGCTAGCACAGATAGTGTTTCACCGATGTTGCGTAAGGAGAGGGCTAATGCTGGGAACGATATCGACCACGGACTTAATTCAAGTACAGACATGGCATTTGCCTAATGTAGGAATAGAAATTATAGAAAACCATCTTAGGACTATTAACGGTGAGATTTGAACCAACTATATCCCAAATGGAAGCCTACAAATACATGACCCACACCTCATAGCCAGCTTGCTTCATGCCATATTCTCCGCCATTGTAATCTGAAGGAAGTTTGCTGAGGTTTTCATGTAGACTTTTATTAGTTTACGCTGGTTTGATCTAAAGGTGATCAATTTCAGTAACAAACCTCAATCCCTAACACAAAAGAGAAAGCAAGTTTATAGTTTTACGTGACTGTGTTCATAGTTACCGAACTTCCGCTTTTGCATTGAATACGAACAGGAGGGAAATGACTTGTTATTTAAAGAAATCCCACATTCCCTTGCGGGATTTTAACCGCGCCTACCTTTTGAGCTTTAATGAGCAGCCTGTGACGATGCCACTCGGCTATCATGCCCCTACACTTTGACAAAGCACTGAAGTGCATACAGCACAGCAAAACAGGTTAGGCTTACCAGTTTTACATCACACAAGTCTGTCGACTAAAATATCCCGAAAATCTTAGATTAGAAAACAACAATAATGCACTTTTTCCTGTTTATCCGAAACATGTTAACCACGCAACGGGGATTGTGAAGATTATCAATTAACATAGAGCATGATAATGTGATAAAAACTATTTGATAATTTGCTATTACAATATTGTTAACTCAAATCACACTAGGGCCTCCGTGGCTCAGGCGGCAGCGCGCAGGCCTCTCACCGCTGGGTTCCGTGGTTCAAATCCCGGTCTCTCCATGTGAGATTTGTGCTGGACAATGCGGAGGCGGGACAGGTTTTTCTCCGGGTACTCCGACTTTCCCCGTCATATTTCATTCCAGCAACACTCTCCAATATCATTTCATTTCATTTGTACCGGGCGAGTTGGCCGTGCGCGTAGAGGCGCGCGGCTGTGAGCTTGCATCCGGGAGATAGTAGGTTCGAATCCCACTATCGGCAGCCCTGAAGATGGTTTTCCGTGGTTTCCCATTTTCACACCAGGCAAATGCTGGGGCTGTACCTTAATTAAGGCCACGGCCACTTTCTTCCATCTCCTAGGCCTTTCCTATCCGATCGTCGCCATGAGACCTATCTGTGTCGGTGCGACGTAAAGACCTTAGCAAAAAAGCATGTCATTTGTCATTAATCATTGCCCCAGAGGATTGCGACAGGCTTCGGCAGGCGGCACAATTCATATACTCGCCGCTAGATTGGGGCTTCATTCATTCCATTCCTGACCCGGTCGAATGACTGGAAACAGGCTGTGGATTTTCAATTCAAATTACACTAGTTTTGACAAAAAGGAAATTGTAGCAACTGTACGTAGAGTATTCTCTGACTCTACTGTACCTTCCTGGACACGCTGTTGGAGTAACTGAAAGACAACATTGATTTTAACACTTAAGTAATTAATGAACTGAAAACTCAACTTAGGAAACGTGATGAGGAAATCAATGGACTAAAGCGGCAACTTTATAATGTGAAGGAGGAATCTAGTAATGAAACTGAACATTTCAACCAATATCTTAGGCGAAATTATCTGGAGATCCACTGGGTACCGGAGTGGCCATACGAATATGTCTACAACACCGTCACTGATATCGGCAAAGAGATTTGGTTGCGAAATCACTAAGAAAGACATAGACATTACACATAGAGTTCCTTCCGGTAACAAACCTTGCTACGACCCATTGTGGTGAGATTTATTAACAGATAGAAGAAGCATGAATTTATGACTGCCTGGAGGAATGTGAGAAAATTCGTCTTGCGAGATAGGTTTCGGTACGCCAAATTTCGCATTATATGTGAAGGATTACTTGACACCGAAGGCTAAGGAGGTAAAGAGATACAGTATTGTCATCAGAACACTTCCGGGTATCTTAAATCTTGAATGTGTGTGATAGGTACCGGTACTTTGTTATGTCCTACATTATCATTAGCGTAGGCCTACTATAGATATAAAGGGAACCAGTTTAGAAAGATTAAGTGAACTCAAAAACTCAAATGTACACTTAAAATACTTTACTACAATGCGCAGATTATATTAAATAGATGGAATCTATTACCTGCCCTCATGTCAACCATAACAGTAATAGATGACTCATGATTCTGTCCGGAAGAAGATAAATATTTCAATCCAAATGGGTATGGTAGTTACGTTTGTTAAAGCATAAATAAAAGACGGGGCGAATTTGCTGTTTAGTCAACCACCTACTCAAAGGTAATAAAATATTATCGATTAAAGGTTCAGACGTTCCTTTTAATCTCCTATTAGTTTAAGTAGCTGGTCTTGTTAATAATATTCTCATTTTCACTTGTTGTTACACTAAAAGACTTCCTTCAGTACTGGAAGACATTTGCAATATGCTGATGACCTATGTTTTACGCTTGGTGATAAGAATATAGGTAAACTAGTACAGAAATAACTGTCTAGTGAAATTGCCAGGTTTTGTGAATGTTATAAAAAAGTGTATGCTGCAGTATATTTTCAACTAGGGTTACAGGTACTAGTGGCAATTTAATCGATACAGTACGTACTAATATTCCTTGTAAGTGTAATTTACGCAATATTTGTAACGATTTCAGTGACCATAATTTAATAGATTGGATTTTGACATTATAGTCAAACTTATAACAAGGAATCGTAGGCCAGTAAGGAAGTTGGATGCAATAATTACGTATGATTATATGTGTAATAACCCATTAATAATGAATAATTACGTATGATTATTATTATTATTATTATTATTATTATTATTATTATTATTATTATTATTATTATTATTATTATTATTATTATTAGGTTCGTTACGACCCCTGAGGATCACGAGTGACTTGTTCGGTACGTCTTCTTTCTTCCCAATACCTCTTCATTCTCTCACTCCCGCTCTTTCTCTCGGCTTCCGTGATCTGAATCTGGATCCTGGTGTCCGTCCATCTGTGACCTTCCACGAGCTTTCTGTATTTGGACCTATCCTGTACTGCCATAAGTGGATATTTTTCCTTTATGCCAATTGTCTTCCAATCTTCTCTGACTTCCTTCATCCACTTATTTCCAGTTAAGCAGGTTGCATTCCATATCTTCTTCGTTAGCCTGCTGTCATCCATCCTCATGAGATGTCCAACAAATCCTAATCGTCTCTTTCTTATCACACTCGAGATTGGTTCTATACTCGCATATAGTTCCTGCCTTGATCTGTGTACCCAGATTTCACCTTGCTTTTTGGTGCCCCATATATGTCTCAAGATTTTCTTTCCTTCTCCAATTGTATGCAAGCTCTCTTGCCCAATGTCAGCGTTTCAGTTGCATATAATGCAGCATTCCTGATGGTTATCATGTATCATTATAGTTGTGAAGTGGTCATAGATAAACTCGGTAATTATTTCGGAAAAGCAAATGTTGAGGCTGGGAATCATCACACAAGTGTAACAAGTGTGGTAATGTTCGGCCTTCTTGCCAAAGGACTAATCGTGATTTTTAAAATTTGCTTAAACAGAATTACAATTTATATAACAAAATAAAACAGCAGCAATCAAGATTATAATAGACTGTAGTTATGCTTCCCCAAACATTAGTGGATAATTATAAGATCTTAAGCAACAATTAGAAGTGAGTTAGAACATTCATATTGGGCCTATATAAACAGGTGGAATGATACTAAAAATCACTGGGATATTATCAGTGGCATCTTACCACCTGATTAAAAACCCTAATGAAATTGCTATGATATTCAATTGTCATTTCACCAGTATTGGTAGCTAACATTTTTACAAATAAAATTTCCTTTAAACCTAATACCGGTATCATAAGATTGGTATTCAACTTCTCTCTTATGCCCATACATGAAACCAACTCAGATAATTTATAACCGTAGTTTCTTTAGTCTGCCGAATCTAATATTGAATAAAACTTATAAACTCTCTGAAAACGAAAAAAAAATGCAGCAGTTATATAGCTGAAAGACGTGTTAACATATGTTTTCTCTTTCAGATTGTTTATGCATTTATTTAAAATTATTTTCGGTATACTGAAGAACCTAACTGTTATACATGTATTTAGACTAACAATGTTGCTACTAAACACTACTGAGATGGCGTCTCGTGAAATTGCACACAGCATGTCGTGCCACGGAAGCACAGGACGAATGTACTGTACATTCCACCTGTCTGATGGCCTGGTGAAGGATGCAGCCCAATTATTCTGATACCGATGATACATGCCCAACATTTAATATCAGACATAATTATTTGAAGATTCCGTTTGTGTGACATAGAGAATGCAGATTTCAATGGGCCAATTGCATTTTGATTGATCAACTGGCTGCCTAAAACCAGTTAGTCTTAGTCTGTCCGTAAGATCCGTTAGGGGAAACTTGTGTAAGATATAATTCCGTATAATATCCAATGATTTAACTCCACGCGGTGGAGCGATCAGCAGGCACTAATTTCTGAAATCATGTTTACTGACTCAGATAAAGGCTGGCGTCCTGGCATATGTTCCCTGGTCAATATTGTAACGACCGGTTAGAGGCGCGCGGCTTTGAGCTTACATCCGGGAGATAGTGGGTTCGAATCCCACTGTCGGCAGCCCTGAAGATGGTTTTCCGTGGTTTCCAATTTCACACCAGGCAATTCTGGGGCTGTACCTTAATTAAGGCCACGGCCCCTTCCTTCCCACTCCTAGGCCTTTCCTATCCCATCGCCGCCATAAGACCTATCTGTGTCGGTGCGACGTAAAGCCACTAACAAAAACTATATTGTAACGCGATGGCGGGGTAGTAGATAAATAAATACACGGGTGGTATCTTCTACTCTAATATTTGTTCATTAGGCCTATGACTAATAATTACTTCCACACAATTACACAGTTCGCGCTCTCTCGGCGTTCTCATTGTTCAGTCACACTAATTCGCATTCAGTTTTTCTCGGCTGACATTTACCGTCTCACTCAACTACACTACACACACTCCTAAAATGTACAGTCTGCCCTAGGGCAGTTCACAATTAAATTCACTGAACAACTAAGTGGCCGCACAATCCAGAGTTCATGCGCGCGTAACACAGTCACACAATCTACGAGTCTAACCATGTTAAGTCACACAAGTCTGTACACGGTAAGAATTCGCACACACACGCATACACACACAAAACACACACACGCGGCAGTTATTCTTCCGTAATACCTCGTCGCTAACTCGCTGTTCCATCAGTCCACATATAGCGCACAGTCGACACTGTAGTACGCTGATCCAGTCTTCAGCAGTACCACGTCTTGCAGCACTGTTTTGCTGACTGCACTCTTTTGCTCATATTCGATTTTTGACTGAGTCCACACTGAACCACCTCGCTTTTTGCGGGGGCTCCTCCAAAACCCGCTCTCATCGTGTGGCAATGCCTCCAACATGTTATTAATTTCTAAGGAGAGAAGTGATAGCAGGGAAGAGTGGAAAGTGATACAAGGAGTATCTGCCTGTTTCCATGTCAAATATGCTACCAAGGCCAGAGTTTGTGTTGAGTATGTGGTGTTGAGGCGTGGTATTAGGGGTTAGGGAAAACCACATAGGAGGAAAAAGAGAGAGCCTACATGTACAACCTGACAAATTTTGACACCACATCCAAGGAGGTGGTTTCTGGATGGGTCCAGGTGATTTTGTTTGTAGAGAAAAGGTATCATGCGCCATCCATGATCCATATTCTCGCCAGTCCAGTTATTAAGATATCAGTCCATCTGGGCATTGACGTGACTAGCGCGGGCCTTGCCGGTTGCGGAGCCATGTGTCGATAGCCACTAGGGGCCGCCGCAACGCTGCACCCCCTTGGGGTCTCTCGGACCCAATCTCCGATCCCGGAGAATGAGGCCAAACCCGCCAAGGTGGGGGGTTCCTGGATGGGGGTATGACTTGACGCCGGGGCTCCTTTCCGTCTGCCCGCGCCATGGCCAGGTAAACAGGGCAACTGCGATGAGAGGGCGGGTGGCCCCCGCGCAGTTGGTACACAGCGATGCCTCCTTACGTGCTGCGCAGGCCGTGTAGTGGTGAACACCCACACAACGATTGCACCTCACTAGGAGCCCACACCTCTCGTGACGGTAGCCCCACCTCAGGCAGCGAAAACATTGCAAGTGGTGCCGAGGTGGACGGTTCGGTCTCACCTCCTTCCATTACCCGCTGAAGTACTCTTCTGATTGGCTCCTCGGTCGATTGCTGTCCTGGCAGCACACCTGGGCTGCGGCTGGTTCGCCTTCTCCTAGTTTGCCGGGGACGTATTCTTCTTCCTGGTGTGGGGGCGGCGCCTGTTTCCTGGCTGGGGCGGTCTCTTCTCGGCTGTGGAAAAAGCCTTCTCCTGGTTGCCCACCTCCTGGCCTGGTGACCCTGTAGCAGTGCCGGCTTCTCCCTCCTCGTAACTGGCGGCAGCGGCGACGGTCGTTGGCGATACCTGATTGCGTTCCCTATCCTGTGGGCCGCACATCGATGTCTGCAATATGAAGGACTCGCTAGGAGGCCGGGCCTGTTTAGCAGCCTCCGAACGCCAGGGGGCGCGCTTCTCTACTGCCGAGCTGCCGTCCGCCGTCTGGAGCGCCTTCCTGGATTGAGCCCTGGTGGTAGGCCCTTCCTGGTAAGCCTCGGTCTGCGTCCACCTCGCAGAGGTGGTCCTTGGAGAAGTGGTCTGCGTCCACTTCGCAGTGCCGAGCCGCTCGGCCGGGGTCGCACAGTCGCGGCGCTAGAGGGTGGCATACTCCACCTCCATGCTGGAGTCGCTGTTTTCAGGCGTGGACAGGAGGACTAAGTCGGTATTAACCGCCTTATTCCTCGTCCATCGGTCCTTCCTGGCTGTCTGGGTGGTAGCTGAGCAGGTCTCCGTCCTGAGGACGCTGGCGTTCACCCCTGGTGCGCCGGTCATACCTGGTAGTCGGGGGACCTCCAACCGGACGGAAAGCTCCTTCGCCAAGCTTTCCATGTGCTTCTGGCTGTGGTACCGGACGATCAGGCCTCCCGAGAGAAAGCTCGCGATGTACGCAGAAGGGGATACCCTTGGTACACATGTACGTTTGTAAGGATGCACTATTTACATGCTCTTTTTACGGTTATTTTGTAGTCTTATAGGTGTTATATTTAGTGTTCGACGAACGAAAAAGCTTTAAAATGACTTTTTTTAGTATGCTCTGTGGTAGAGTATTGGTATTGGACATTCGTCTTCCTGGAATCAGGTAACTCGTCAACGGTCTGGCGTTGCCATTTAAGTTTCGAATGCTATCACCCTCAGCTAGGAGGACACAATTACTTTGGAACGGAACTTTAATGACCTACCAACTGCGCCACTGAAATAGATTCTATGTTGGAGTGGGTATGCGCTATATTTTGAGGCCGGAGTTCGAATACGTGTTTTTGAATTCAAAATGTATATACCAGCGTTTACCTGGAATAGACCTACAAAGGAGATGGTTAAAATAACGACAACGAAATGTAAAATCAATTACATGTAGAAAAACACAACCAGTTTACACTAATGAGTTTATAATAGGATACAACGACTTTGATACCTCACCTGGAAGAACCGTGTAAACAATATTCACACGGGTGAGTGCATATGAAAAAATAATATAACTTCGCGTTTTTTGGACATTTAGAATATTGTTCAAGCCACTTATTTACTCAAATGAGGTGTGTACGAAACAGATATTTGTCCATTGGAGTGAATCAGCGAAAGGTGTAATTTACAGAGCTAAGAACACTTAGTTAAAACATTTTCTTATACAGGGAGAGAAGTAAAAGGAAATATAATTCACAGGTAGGATTGGCAAAATTATATTCATTTAAATAGGAAGTAGGCAAAGAAACTAAGAGCAACACCGGGATCAAATAGCACGAAGCACTGTATAATTAGCGGTTCTAGGCAAATAGTCAGTTCAGTTTTCAGAACGAAAATATATGCAGGAAGAAATATATTATTGGTACAACTAAGTACCGCTATACGAAATTTGTTATTCATGTGCCATAAATAAGGTTTTACAGAATAAATAAACAAGCATCAATTCTTCATAAACCGAAGACAGCATTCTGGTTTATCCATCGGTAGCAAATGAATTGAACTACAGTGCGTGAAGGTATACTTTAGATAATCACGACAACAACACATCTAGAATTTGATTCTTATTTCTATACTCCAGAAATTGCCTTCGATTGTTTCGAGGTGATGCTTGGAAACATAACTGAATTTGTGTTCGTTTATCGTGACAGAACAAGTAGGTCCTCTACACTGAATTGTCTAGAGGCACTCCCAATAGCTACCACGAGGTAAGGAATGTTTTAACAAGTTTTACATTCAAGAAAATTATTTTGTAGTAGACAATTCATTTTATTTCGGTTTACACAACATTCATCTAATATACTGGAATTATCCTGTAAATATCTACTTTTTCCTCGGCTTCTCCTAACTTTTCCATTTTATTTTGTGGTATGCTCAGCAAATTTAGTCTCAGTACGCTACTACGCGGAGTAATTCAATCTTATCTTCTGGATATGTTGTAATGGAAAGAAGACTTAAAAAAGCGGGGCTATTAAATGGAGAAGAATTTAGTGGTCTTCAAGAACAAATGATTGAGTGAAGTAATAGAAGTGCTGTGCCTCAAGGATATTCGACAATAATTCATTTGTTTGCACGGGTCATTAAGCATTACTGATCCCCTTTCGATAACCTGGAGAAATTAATAAGAATGTTATTTGCTTTACGTCCCACTAACTACTTTTCACGGTTTCCGGAGACGCTGAGGTACAGAAATTTAGTCCCATAGGAGTTCATTTACTTGCCAGTAAATCTACCAACATGAGGCTGACGTATTTGAGCACCTTCAAATACTACCGGACTGAGCCAGGATCGAACCTGCCAATCTGGGGTCAGAAGGCCAGCGCCTCAACCGCTTGAGCCACTCAGCCCGGCCCTGGAGAATAATTTTTTGTTATGATATTTGTGCTTACTATTATAATTAATCACATACAGTCGTATCAGCACACTCAATTTTATTTCAAAACCGGTTTTTCGACTCTAAGTTCCATCATCTGTGTTGAAATAAAAAAAACATTTGATCTTTTTTTGCTAGAGGCTTTACGTCGCACCGACACAGATAGGTCTTATGGCGACGATGGATAAGAAAGGCCTAGGAATTGGAAGGAATCGGCCGGAGCCGCTTTTGAATAAAAATTTAGTGTGCTGATACAACTGTATATTATTAAATATACTAGTAAGTGCTACAATAAGCACTGTTAATAAGATGGCTTTGATATTTTATAATGATGATGTGTGTACGATATGTATTCCAAGTCTGGAGTTCTCTCGGGACAGATTTAAACTATTGACATACCAGTGGTATATGGAGTGGAAAAGGAAAGCAGATTGAAGTTTCCCTGTTCATTGGTACGTAAAATAATAACTGGTTGCTTGCTGGGGGTGATGCTGGTATGAGCCTTGTACTTCACAATATTTAGGAATGGAAAATATATCAGTAATCTATAAACAATTCCATTTGTTTGCGTTAAACGTCCAGGCTCAAATCATCACATCGGAATCAATGTCAGTCATATGAATTCACTTCATTGACACAACCCAGTTATTGCTGGCCCACGTCCAATTTAATTTACCTAACTCATGTCTCGTAATAGCAATGTACTGAATTGCAATCTCACTTAGGTACGGGAGCGCCAGCTACTTTTTCACTCTGTGATTCATATAGACTTCATCTTTCTTTACCTTTCCTCTATGGCCTACATGACAGAACCTTGGCATCTCTAAACCTTCCTCGTGCACGAATGCACGTACGAAAATATTGAAAACTTTAGTTTGAGAAGACTTGGAAGTAAGGAGGAGGGCTGCTCGTCTAAGAGGAATATTCCGAGCTATCAATGTAGAGATGACTTGGAATTACAATAGTACTCGAATAAGCTTGAGTGGAATTATTAAGAGTATAAAAGTTCATATAATGAAGATAAAGTTTAAATTAAAGAGGACCGGGCGAGTTGGCCGTGCGCGTAGAGGCGCGCGGCTGTGAGCTCGCATCCGGGAGATAGTAGGTTCGAATCCCACTATCGGCAGCCCTGAAGATGGTTTTCCGTGGTTTCCCATTTTCACACCAGGCAAATGCTGGGGCTGTACCTTAATTAAGGCCACGGCCGCTTCCTTCCAACTCCTAGGCCTTTCCTATCCCATCGTCGCCATAAGACCTATCGGTGTCGGTGCGACGTAAAGCCCCTAGCAAGAAAAAAAATTAAAGAGGATTAATTGGTGCAAACTGATTGATTGATTGATTGATTGATTGATTGATTGATTGATTGATTGATTGAAATTTTTGTAATTGAAAACGAATATGCAGTGTAACAACTGTGACGTACGTATAGGAGGATCTTCCTCGTGAGCCCTGATTTTCTTTTAACAAATCATAATAGTTTTGTTTTTGTGCCCACATTTACAGACTCGACCTCGTTCTAGGTAGCTAGCTTTGCCGTTCATGTCAGCATATTACTACCGTCTGAACCTGACATTTGTAGCTTACGAATAAATTTTCATATCGATCCTCTTCCTTCCCACTTCCAGCCATTTCCTGTCCCATCGTCACCATAAGACCTTCTGTGTCGGTGCGACGTAAAGCAAATTGTAATAAATTTATTCATTGACCCTGTGTGACAAGTCCACTCCACATTACTTGCAAGTCTTCGACCACCGAATCGGCTGACTCTGGAATCATTGTCTAAGGATGACTCAGTCTCTGGTGAGCATAGCAGCACTTTTAGCTCTCATCCTCCGCTTTACGATTAGATGTGCTTCTTGTCGGGACAAAAAATTGAGCACTTTGTTCTCACGAGGATTGTTTACACCGTGTTGCAATCGGAGTTTGTAGATTTTGTAGTAAAATAAGATCATTCGTTAGTTTCACATGTAAATTGCGGAGCAAACTGATGGACGGCTCACGCAGTTTGCGAAATTGGAAGAAGAGTCAATCAACACAAATTATTTAAGAAAAATTATAGGTAAACAACTGATAGGTAATCTGTCACCTGGGTGACAGCCCTAAATGCAGATCAGTGGTTATTGATTGATATGATTTCGACAAAAATGTGTGGGACACTGGAGTTGTTTCTCACTTCCCGGAGTTGGAGCTAGTGAATGTCTTACAAACTATGGTGTGGTTAAACTTGTTTTATCATTATTTAATCATTATTTAGCTTTTATATGACTTAGCTTCATATCATCATTATTCTGTTTTATCCCTTTGGTTTCGTCTCTTCAGTCGGAAAGAACTAATGTTTTACTTTCTTTTGACAGCAAATATGAGATGCACACATAACAATCCCGAGACGGGGTGGAAAGCCAATCCTGTATTCACTCATCGTAAGGACATTTCGCTTTACATTTATTCTTTTGGATTAGTATTTCTTTGTTATGCGGCTGCCTTTTAATTTTGCTTAAAGACTGCGTTTGACATATCTTGAATACTTCTGTGAGTCCATATAGAGTATATTTGAATATGGATGACAGAAGTAACAATTGCGGCGTGAATGGAAATTCTCCCATGTATTGATGCTTTGTTCTAAGAAATCATTGTTATCGGGATATGTCAGATAGAAATAAAAGAGTAACATCTAAGAATTATCCAACAGTACAGTCCGCTAGCAGGGTTATTTTAATATACTGGGGTTAAATTGCAGTCCAATTAGGTCGAATAACAGTCCCCACTTCTTTTGGCGGAATATATGAGAGACCCTGTAAACGTGGCAGTAATTGTCCTGTTTAATTTTGTTGTTCATGTTGTGTGGTGATGAGTGAACGTCAGTTTCGCTTTTCATATGTTTACCATCACCCCTTACAATTTTATCGGGTGTTTTTATTCTAGATTGTGCGTATAAGCTGGCCATAGATAAGAAACGTGTTTTGGTCCGGAATGTTTGCACCTCCTTTGCAGTCCGGCTACCAAGCTAGGAACAACGCAGGAGCAGTTAACAAATTACTACACGACGTGAAAAACCTACAACCTGTTTTCCAGTCATTGACCTGGTCAGGGATGTAATGAATGAAGCACATATAGGCTGTTATTACGATGGGGTCGCCACTCCCAAAGTGATGTATTAATGACTGATTGATGCTATGAAATGAGAATGGAGAGTGTTGCTGGAATGAAAGATGACAGGGAAAACCGGAGTACCCGGAGAAAAACCTGTCCCGCCTCCGCTTTGTCCAGCACAAATCACACATGGAGTGACCGGGATTTGAACCACGGTATCCAGCGGTGAGAGGCCGACGCGCTGCCGTCTGAGCCACGGAGGCCCTCTACTACATGACGTAATTACTGAAAATTCTCCTTACGTCAATCCTAGTAAACAAGAAATTTTGAAGTACATTCTGAAATATTATTAATATATGATTAAGCTAGAATGTACCTCATATACGTTTTCAAGCACGTTAATGTTATTTGTTCTCTCTCTCTCTCTCTCTCTCTCTCTCACTCTCTCTCTCTGAAGAAATCATTTCAACATGCAAAAATTACCAATGAGTTTGTTGATCACATACCGCTGTTTAAATCGCTTAATCTCAAGGTACTTTAGGTCAAGTAGGCCTACTCTATATATGTTTCTTTTACCTGCATGTGTTTGACACCCGCTTAAACCAAATGTGGCTTCTCAAAAAAAAAAAAAAAAAAAAAAAAAAGGAAAACAATCCATGTGCTCTATACCCTTTGTCTTCCCAAACCCCTGAAGCATTGCCACAGCCATCCAAAACATATATACACATCTATATGTACACCCACAAAATTAAAAAAAAAACTCGCGAAAATTTCCCTGCACATAGCCACAAACGCACAGTATCTGTGAGCTTTGACGTTTGCAATATCGGCCCCCGTAATATTCCACATACACAAGAGTGATAGCTTAATGAGAGAGGCACTGTTTTTGTTTAAAACGAGATATACATATATAGATGATTTCTGACCGTGTGCTCCGCGCCACACTGGGATGAAAGCAGCAGTCATCATTCGTGTTATCCTGAGAGACATAACGTCACACAACAGTGGATTATGGAACAGGTCTACTCAACCCCAGCTGCTAACAATGGTAGCTTCATCCACCTTTCAATTCTTCGCAGTAAAACATATTTATAAAGAGCGCGTGTGTTTGTCTGGATAAATAAATGTATTAATTAGCCCGCGGATCTCAAGTGACCTCGTTCTAAATGAAACTCTTTATTTCTTATTTCTTGTTTTCTTCCTAACGGAGATGAGAGCGCTACCTTAAGTTACCCATCACCTTGTTCATGTGCTTGCTACAAATAATTCGAATGTTAAATAGAAAAAGAAGTGTTAGAACTGTTACCGAGCGTTTTTTATTGGGCAAAGCGCGGAATTTCCCAAACATTGTTATGGAAACAAAGTAGGTTTTATCCTCTCATAACTAACATAATAACAGGTAATATAACTATGCTGATATCTACCTATATCACGTGTTAAAAGGACAACTACAGTTTTCGATATTGAATAAAAATTTCAGAAAGCACTTCACCTTGCAAAATGTACCTATCAGATTGTTAAGTGCATTCCGGCATTCAAATCTCTTAATGGCAAGGTAGTATAGATCACGTACCTTATTTATATATTTCATTTTCCTGCATGTGTTTGACACCTGCTTATACCAAATGTTCACACATCTAAATCTATAGTCTTGAAATTAAAAATAACTCACGAAAATTTCCCGTACATATCTCCTTGTTTTGCGACTGCCTTTCGTTATGACCATACACTACGTTTGAAATATCTTAATTACTTCTGTGAATTCAAACACAGTATATTTTGTTATGGAAGTAAGAACTGCAGCGTGAATACACCCTGCGTCTGTGTTACGTATTAAAATTTTATTTATTCGTGGTTTGTCGGTTATCTATCAAAAGTCTTGGCAACTTCTGCCTCCAATTACTAGTATCATACATTTACTTTTACAACAATGCATAAAGAACTTAAAACCAGAAAAACCACAACTTATTCAAATTTATGCTGTATAGCAGATTTTTAAATTAATCTGCCTCAAGTATAGGCGACCACAAGGTTCCAAATTAAATAATAATTGTATGTATTAATAGTCAGCAGTGGTTATGAATGAAGGTGAAATACAGTTATCAAAGCGAGAGATTTCTGATTTGCAGCACTAGGTGCGTTATGATGAGGATACATATAGATTATGTTTCAAGATCCAGATTTATCGCTTTAGTCCTGTGAGGGTGACATCTTCGTTGTTTCTGATTCTCCTGCAGAAGTCGGTGACGGAATATAATCGTGTTTTGAGGTGGTATTTTTCAAGATAGTAGGGGATACGCGGACTGTAGATTTTCCTCTTTTTTTGATATCTACTGGCTGTGTCGTATCAGTCTCGAATCTAACAGTTGGGTCGATTAACTACCAGATTTCTGTTTTGTCGTCGATGGCGATAGCAGAAGTTACTATTTACGAATAGGGCTATTAAAAATTTGACAATTGTACCACACGACAGGAACTAATCTGTACTTGCAGATTTATATTTCCTCTTTTCTCCAAATATATAGTCAAATAGCTTTTTTTTTTCAACAACTGCTGCACAGTGAATTGACACTGGGTAAGCAGAAAAACAGGCAGTTTTACGTGACACCGTGAGTATGAACCGGTTTATGTTGTTAGGTCGTATGGGCAAAGCGGAGGATGCCAGGTTACCCAAAAGATAGATGGTTATGGGCATCGAGGATAAGGATAGAGGGTGCAGATCTTGCAGACTGTGATTATTATAATTTTGATAGTGGCTTTACGTCGCACCGACACAGATAAGTCTTATGGCGACGATGGGATAGGAAAGGCCTAGGAGTTGGAAGGAAGCGGCCGTGGCCTTAATTAAGGTAAAGTCCCAATATTTGCCTGGTGTGAAAATGGGAAACCACGGAAAACCTTCTTCAGGGCTGCCGACAGTGGGATTCGAACCCACTGTCTCCCGGATGCAAGTTCACAGTCCTTACCAGTCATTGTCAGGGATTCATTAACTAAATTCAAGAGATTTTTCCGATATTACGTGTTGAAAGCGACCGACTGACGTGTCCACTGTTCAGCTGAGTGTGTAAATGATGATAGACTGTATTTCTCTGGTATACGAAGACCTAGCAGATAGTTGTGTAATATGCGCATTTATTTTGTGTGTGTATTAATTCTGCTACATTATACAGTAATATACCTGCAGAAAAGTATTATAAATGTGGTTAAGTGTAAGAGAGGGACATGCACCCTAACTTCACAACTTGAAAGAAGTTTTTTTTTTTTTTTTTGCTATGGGCTTTACGTCGCACCGACACAGATAGGTCTTATGGCGACGATGGGATAGGAAAGGCCTAGGAGTTGGAAGGAAGCAGCCGTGGCCTTAATTAAGGTACATCCCCAGCATTTGCCTGGTGTGAAAATGGGAAACCACGGAAAACCATTTTCAGGGCTGCCGATAGTGGGATTCGAACCTACTATCCCCGGATGCAAGCTTCACAGCCGCGCGCCTCTACGCGCACGGCCATCTCGCCCGGTCTTGAAAGAAGACAAGTAAATAAATAGGTAAGGCATATGTCAGAGTAACAATAGAAAAGGTGTTGATCACGTGAACCGTTTCTGAAAAAAAAAGGAATGTTATTAAAGACAATCAAGTATATTAATATCGATAACCTGACTATAATGATGATGTCAGGAAGAATTCTCTGCGCCGTGCGCGTAGAGGCGCGCGGCTGTGAGCTTGCATCCGGGAGATAGTAGGTTCGAATCCCACTATCGGCAGCCCTGAAGATGGTTTTCCGTGGTTTCCCATTTTCACACCAGGCAAATGCTGGGGCTGTACCTTAATTAAGGCCACGGCCGCTTCCTTCCAACTCCTAGGCCTTTCCTATCCCATCGTCGCCATAAGACCTCTCTGTGTCGGTGCGACGTAAAGCCCCTAGCAAAAAAAAAAAAAAAAGAATTCTCTGCTCAATGATCTTCCAGAAAACCTTATTATACTTAGTGGATGGGGATCGTGCATTGGAGGCATGTATTCGTAGGGTGAGTTCTAATTTGGTGGATATGTCTTAAACAATATGATTTCAAATGTTTATAAAGAGACATTGTGTTAAAAACATACTCGCATATCTAGGAATTCTATGAGGAGTGTAGAGAGATTTTATTTTTAATTAAAATGTCATGACTACAGTAGTGATAATAATAGTTACTTGCTGTACGTCTCACTAACTACTTTTACAGTCTTCGGAGACGCCGAGGTGCCGGAATTTAGTCCCGCAGGAGTTCCTTTACGTGCCAGTAAATCTACCGACACGAGGCTGTCGTATTTGAGCACCTTCAAGTACCACCGGGCTGAGCCAGGATCGAACCTGCCAAGTTGGGGTTAGAAGGCCAGCGCCTTAACCATCTGTGCCACTCAGCCCGGCACTACAGTAGTGATTCCAGGGATATCAATAAAGGTCGAGTGACAGGTAACAACATGAGGTTAGAATAGGATGACAGTTTCAAATATACTGTAGTCGAATTATTCTTCCAAACAAAATATTTATTGAAAAATTAAATAAGAAAGAATACATTCAGATACAAAAACAATGCAATGTTCCGTAATCAGAACAGGCGTTCATACATCATTCTGTTTTCTGGCCGATTTGCAGTACAAGTTCATGAAGTGCTTGAAGTATACTGTATTACTCATAGGCTGGAAAATTATTTACCTCAGTAGAGTGAGAATAATTCTTTAGGTGGAAATCATGGTAGGAAGTTATTCAAAATTAGGATGGAAAGCTTCATGAGTTATATGAATGCGACGCAGAGGCGGTAGTGGTCAGCACAGAACATACTACGAGGGTACTTGTTTTAAACTACAGCAAAATTTAAAAGTATTTCATTTGCAGCATTTAGCTGCACGGTCCACCTACTTCTCTACATAGTCGCCGTTCCACCACAGATATTTCTTTTAAATACCTTCGACATATAAGGCAGCCGCCTGTGAATGAAATTTCGCGAAACGAATCACTGATCCAAAAAATGTGCACCGACGATTTTCTGGAATCGCCTGATCCACTCGCTGAACAAGATCATCGGTTGTCACTCGCTTCCTTCCCTAACCGCCTGCATCATGAACGCCCGAACGTCCTGCTACAAAGTTCCTGCATAATTGCCGCATTTTGCTGTCACTCATGAAAATTTAACGGTAGACATTACGAATTTGTCGATGAATTTCGGCTGCATTTCACCCATCGGCATGAAGAAATTGAATGACAGTACGCACTTCACTCTTGGCGGGAGACTCTGTTGTTCTAGCTCACTGCGCGCTCAGAACTGACAAGTGCGACATGACGCGGTTGACGGGAATACTAGAGACACTGCGCAACGCTTCAGCGAATTCTCACTGTGGTTTTCATTTCACGACCGATCGAACATTGAAAAGAATAGCCCTCTTATTATGAGATATCTTGGATGTGGTTAAATTCGTGATCAATATCAGTTTCAAGACTGCAAAGAATAGCAAATATAATACGAATCCCCGTGATTTAGGGTTAGCGCGACTACCTCTGACCTGGAGGACCCAAGTTTGATCCCCTGCTCATTCAAACTTTTCGGTGTGCTATCGGAGTGGTACAGTCATTGACTTCTCACACTTCGGTTCAAATTCCACTTAAAAATGAAGGCTGTCATTACAATATAAATCGTGACGTAGAAGTTCAAGTTTGTTTGCTTTTGATTTCAATTTATTCTAGACTAAGGTCTGCAGTGTGAATCACTAAGGCTCGTGAGACCAACTGAGGAGATTTCTCAATAGAGAGACACCAAACCCAGTCAAGAAAGCCAAATAACATACTTGATCACATAATCTATATATATAAAGTAGCTTGTCCTGACTGACTGACTGACTGACTGACTGACTGACTGACTGACTGATTCATCATCGCCGAGCCAAAACTACTGGACATAAAGAAATGAAATTTTGGGGATATATTCATATTAAGATGTAGGTGCTCGCTAAGAGAGGATTTTTGGATATTCCGTCGCTAAGGGGGTGAAAAGGGGGGTGAAATTTTAAAATGAGTGTGTTTATATCTCAAAACTTTAAAAGTTTAGAGATGTGAGAATTGGTATGTAGAATCTTCTTTAAAAATAAGGAAACACGTATTTTTTTGTTTTCAGACAATCCCAATCGGAGGGGTGAAAAAGGGTGAAAAAGGGGTTGAATGCCTAATCAGGATACCGGTGCTTATATCTCAGAAACTGAAGATATTACAGACCTGAAAATTGGTACTTTTGATCTCTTTTAAAAATAAAGAAACACGTTTTTTTTTGTTTTTGGAAAATCCAATTAATGGGAGGGTGAAAAGGGGGATGAATTTTAAAAATGAGTGAATCTATATCTCCAAACTTTTAAAGTTTGCAGATGTAAAAATTGGTATTTAGAATCTTCATTAAAAATAAAGAAACACGCATTTTTTTGTTTTCGGAAAATCGCAATAGGAATCGTGAAAAGGGGTGAAAAAGGGGTTGAATGCCTTTAATGAGGCTACTTATATCTCAGAACCTGAAGATATTACAGACCTGAAAATTGGTGTTTGGGACCTCTTTTAAAAATAAAGAAACACGTATTTTTTGTTTTTGGAAAATCCAATTAATGGGGGGGTGAAAAGGGGGTGATTTTTTAAAATGAGTGTATCTATATATCAAAACGTTTAAAGTGTATGGAAATAAAAATTGGTATTTAGAATCTCCTTTAAAAATAAAGAAACATGTATTCTTTTGATTTCGGAAAATCCCAATAGGAAGGGTGTAAAAGGGTGAATAATGGGTTGAATGCCTTTAATGAGGCTACTTATATTTCAGAACCTGAAGATATTACAGACCTGAAAATTGGTATTTGCGATCTACCTTAAAAGTAAAGAAACACGTGTATTTTTTTCGTTTTTGGAAAATTCAAATATTGGGGGGTGAAAAGGGGTGTGTGAATTTTTTAAAATGAGTGTGTCTACATATTAAAACTTTAAAATTTACAGATGTAAAAATTGGTAGTTAGAATCTCCTCTAAAAATAAAGGAACACGTATTTTTTGTTTCCTGTAAAACCCAATACGAGGGGTGTAAAAGGGTGAAAAATGGGTTGAATGCCTTTAATGAGGATACTTATATTTCAGAACCTGAAGATATTACAGATCTGAAAATTTGTATATGGGACCTCCTTTAAAAATAAAGAAACACGTATTTTTTAGTTTTTGGAAAATCCAATTAATGACGTTTAAACAGGAGTGATAAATTGGGGTGAATTTTTTGAAAGGCTATATCTACAGAATATCTTGGAAACGTAAAATGTTACAGACGTAAAAAGTGGGTGTTTGGAATATCCTGTAAATGTAAAGAAACATAGGTGATTTGTTTTTTGAAACTCCTCTTAAGGGGAACTCAAAAGGGGTGAAATTTTAAAATGAGAATTTTTACAGTATATCTAAAAAAACTTAACATGTTACAGAAGTGAAAAATGGTATATTTTATCTTTATTAAACATAACGACTCGTGTATTTTTAGTTTTCGGTAATACCACTTGGGTGGTGGGGGGTGGGTAAAAGTGACTGAAAATGTTGAATTCTTTTAATTAGGTTACTGATATCTCAAAAATGAAGATGTTACAGACGTGAAATTTGATATTTGCAATCTGCTTTAAAAGTAAGGAAAGACGTATTCTCGGAAAATCCAATGAAGGGGGGGGGGGGTTGAAAGAATTAAAAATTTAATTGACTTAATTGTATGAGAATGCATACATCTAATAAAAACTAAAGTTGTTACAGACTTGAAAATTCGTATTTAGATCCCTTTAAAAACAAAGAAAAACGCGTTTTGGTGGGGAAACCATGTTGGAGGGTGGGAGTGTAAAGGAGTTGAATTCCTTTCATGGGGACACATAAATCAGAAACTGAAGAAGTTAGAGTCGTGATAATTGGTATTTAGAAGATGTTTTACTATTAAAGAAACAACTATTTTTTTGCGGGAAAATTCACTTAGGGGGCGGGGGGGAAGAGTAGTGTGAAATGAAGTAAAAAAAAGTAGATTATTTTTATGGGGATACTTATATCTCAAAACTGAAGGCAATAGACGTGAACATTGGTGTTTGGAATCTCCTTTAAACATAAAGAAACAAGCCTTCTTTTAATTTTTTTTTGGGGGGGGGGGCGGGGGTGGCGGTAAATAAACTTAACGGCGGTGGGGTGTAGAAGGAGGTGAGACCAATTGATTTTAGCTGTTATTAATGTACTTATAAGGACCCTCCGTTGCTCAGGCGGCAGCGCGCCGGCCTCTCAGAGCTGGGTTCCGTGGTTCAAATCCCGGTCACTCCATGTGACATTCGTGCTGGACAAAACGGTGGCGGGACAGGTTTTTCTCCGGATACTCAGGTTTATCCTGTCATCAGCCATTCCAGCAACACATAATAGTAATAATAATAATAATAATAATATTAATAATAATAATCCGCACCGTCGTCAAATGTGCGTACCGCGCTGGAAACGGCTCCTGGACGGGTAATGACTAAGAATGCAGTCCGGCCGCGGGTTCAGTGCCGCCAAGGCACCCAATATGACACCACGCCGGATCTCCTGAAGAATTTTATCCATATTAAAAATGATTATATGAAAAGATGGCAAAGATTTACGGGCCCAACTGACCGGGAGGAATACCTGAGCCTAACCCGGGAAGTACGAAAACGATTGCTGGAAAGGAAGATTTAAAAATGGGAGGAAACGTGCCAGAATCTAATAGAAAACGAGTCAGATCGGGAATTTTGGTGGATTCTCGCAGAAAACGAGTCAGATCGCGAATTTCGGCGGATTATATATCTAAAACAATAAGCATTCAATTATAAATTTCAGTATAATACCGTAGCGAAGCACGGGTATCTTGCTAGTCTATATATATAAAATAACTTGTCCTGACTGACTGACTGACTGACTGACTGACTGACTGACTGACTGACTGACTGATTCATCATCGCCGAGCCAAAATTACTGGACATAAATGAGTGAAATTTTGGGCATAGATTCATATTACGATGTAGGTGCTCGCTAAGAGAGGAATTTTGGATATACCGTCGCTAAGGGGGTGAAAAGGGGGATGAAATTTAAAAATGAGTGTGTCTATATCTCGAAACTTTGAAAGTTTACAGATGTAAAACTTGGTATTTAGAATCTTCTTTATAAATAAGGAAACACGTATTTTTTGTTTTGAGAAAATCCCAATAGGAGGGGTAAAAAAGGGTGAAAAAGGGGTTGAATGCCTTTAATCAGGATACCGGTACTCATATCTCAGAAACTGATAATATTACAGACCTGAAAACCGATACTTTTGATCTCTTTTACAAATAAAGAAAAACGTATTTTTTTGTTTTTGGAAAATGCAATTAATGGGAGGGTGAAAAGGGGGGTGAATTTTAAAAATGAGAGCATCTATATCTCAAAACTTCTAAAGTTTACAGATGTAAAAATTGGTATTTAGAATCTTCATTAAAAATAAAGAAATACGTATTTTTTTTGTTTTCGGAAAATCCCAATAGGAGGGATGAAACGGGGTGAAGAATGGGTTGAATGCCTTTAAAGAGAATACTTATATCTCAGAAACCGAAGATATTACAGACCTCATAATTGGTACTTTTGATCGCTTTCAAAAATAAAGAAACACATATTTTTTGTTTTTGAAAAATCCAGTTAATGCGAGGGCGAAAAGGGGGGTGAATTTTTAAAATAAGTGCATTTATATCTCAAAAGTTTTAAAGTTCAGAGATGTAAAAATTGGTATTTAGAATCTTCATTAAAAATAAAGGGATACGTATTTTTTGTTTTCGGAAAATCCCAATAGGAGGGGTGAAAAGGGGTGAAAAATGGGTTGAATGCCTTTAAAGAGAATACTTATATCTTAGAAAATGAATATATTACAGACCTGAAAATTGGTATTTGGGATCTACTTTAAAAATAAAGAAACAGGTATTTTTCGTTTTGGGAAAATCCAAATAATGGGGTGTGAAAAAGGGGGATGAAATTTTGAAAATGAGTGTATCTATATCTCAAAACTTTTAAAGTTTGTAGACGTAAAATTTGGTATTTAGAATCTCCTTTAAAAATAAAGAAACACGTATTTTTTGGTATTGGGAAAATCCTAATAGGAAGGGTGGAAAAGGGTGAAAAAGAGGTTGAATGCCTTTAATGAGGCTACTTATATTTCAAAACCTGAAGATATTACAGACCTGAAAATTGGTATTTGGGATCTACTTTAAAAATAAAGAAACGAGAAAATTTCGTTTTTGGAGAATCCAAATAATCGGGGGTGAAAAGGGGGGGGTGAATTTTTAAAATGAGTGTGTATACATCTTCAAACTTTAGACGTTTACAGATGTAAAAATTGGTGTTTAGAATCTCCCTCAAAAATAAAGGAACACGTATTTCTTTGTTTTCTCTAAATCCCAATAGGAGGGGTGTAAAAGGGTGAATAATGGGTTGAATGCCTTTAATGAGGATACATATATCTCAGAAACTGAAGATATTACAGAACTGAAACTTTGTAAATGGGATCTCCTTTAAAAATAAAGAATCACGTATATTTGTGCTTTTGGAAAATTCAATTAATGGCGGTTAAACAGGAGTGGCAAATTGGGGTGAATTTTTTGAAATACTATATCTACAGAATATCTGAGAAGCGCAAAAAGTTACAGACGTAAAAAGTGGGCATTTGGAATCTCCTGTAAGTGTAAAGAAACATAGGTGATTTGTCTTTGGAAACTCCACTTAAGGGGAACTAAAAAGGGTGAAATTTTAAAATGAGAATTTCTACAGTATATCTCAAAAAACTTAACATGTTACACAAGTGAAAAATGGTAATTTTCGTATTCTATTAAAATAAAGAAACGTGTATTTTTAGTTTTCGGAAATACCACTTGGGTAGTGTGGGGGGGGGGGGTAAAAGTGACTGAAAATGGTGTCGAATTATTTTAATTAGGCTACTGATATCTCAAAAATGAAGATGTTACACACGTGAAATTTTATTTCTGGAATCTGCTTTAAAATTAAACAAACACGTATTCTCGGAAAATCCAATGAAGGGGGTTTGGTGGGTTAAAGGATTGAAAAAATTAATTGACTTAATTGTATGAGAATACATACATCTAATAAAAACTAAAGTTGTTACAGGCATGAAAATTGGTATTTTGAACTCCTTTAAAAACAAAGAAAACCGCGTTTTTGGAGGGAAACAATCTTGGGGGGGGGGGGGCGGGAGTGAAAAGGAGGTGAATTCCTTTCATGAGGACACATAAATCAAAAACTGAAGAGGTTGGAGTGGTGATAACTGGTATTTAGAAGATCCTATCCTATTAAAGGAACAAGTATTTTTTGCCTTAATATCACTTTGTGAGGGGGGGGGGGGGTAGTGTGAAAGGAAGTTAAAAAAGTGAGTTATTTTTTAGGGGATACTTATATCTCAAAACTGAATGTAATAAACGTGAACATTGGTATTTGGAATCTCCATTAAACATAAAGAAACACGCCTTCCTTTAGTTTTCTTTTTTTTTGGGGGGGGGGTAAATAAACTTAACGGCGGTGGGGTGTAAAAGAAGGTGAGACCAATTGATTTCACTGTTCATAATGTACTTATAAGGAGCCTCCGTTTCTCATTCGGCAGCGCGCCAGCCTCTCAGAGCTGGGTTCCGTGTTTCAAATCCCGGTCACTCCATGTGATATTCGTGCTGGACAAAATGGAGGCGGGACAGGTTTCTCTCCGGATACTCCGGCTTTCCCTGTCATAATTCATTCCAGCAACACTGTACAATATTTCATTTCATTTGTCACTCATCGGTCATTGCCCCAGAGGGGAGCTTCGGCAGCCGGCACAATTCCTATTGTCGCCGCTAGATTGGGCTTTATTCATTCCATCTCTGATCCTGTCGAATGATAGGAAACAGGCTGTAGACTTTCGATGTACTTATTCTGATCACAAACCGATCATTTTAAATCTTTCCTGGGTTCTTTATCAACAGCCATCTTTTCCTTCGGAGAATGTTCTTAGATTACAGTAGATTCTCCTGGCATATAAATAAAAATTTAAACACATTTGAAATAAACAGTAGGAATGAGATTGGCCGTCAAATTGTTCACCTCTATAATAAGGTCAATAATACACGGAGGTATGTCATTCGTATCGCCAGAAATCCCGCACACTTGCCTACGCGCGACAATGGTGCTGGTCACATTGTCAACAATGACAATGGCAGCAGATGTAATTTACCGCCAAGTAGCGGTCTTGCATATTGCTGTGGGGTCCAGAACATTTAATAATAATAATAATAATAATAATAATAATAATAATAATAATAATAATAATAATTGTTACCGAGTTTTTGTGGTAGTTATACGTGAAAGAAGGTGCGGGGTGGTGAACAGGTCTCAAGCTACTAAAGTAAAATTAATTTAAAATTTAACAAGGTTATATTTTCTTTTCAAAACAAAGAAATAACAAGCATGGCAGGTACAAAGTAGCAAGTCCAAAGGGTAGTTACAATATTTACAGGATTTGGGCTTCGCGCCCTGACTTCACAATGCTAGGGCAATCAGCTCAGTTTTACCCCACACACAAGTTTCAACAGAGGGGCAGAAAACCCCATTCATGACTAGGAGCCCTTGCTCCAAATTACACTGAAAAGCCTCCACGAGGCATACAAAACTCAATTTTCAAAAGAGCCACTCGCTCTCAAATTTAAGCCTCTCCCAGGCCACACCAAACTCCACCTTCAAGCTGTCCTCAACGGACGTAAACACAGGGGTAAAATACCCAATCTACTGAGGTCTATTAAATGAAAAGGAGGTTAATTAAATGACCTCTAAAATAACAATTTGAGAGGAGGCGAACTTGCACTCCTAATACACTTTGATTAAGACCTACTTGGCACTAGGCCGTTAATACAAGGGCTAATCCCATACTAAAGAGGTGACTTAAGAAGAGAACAATTTGTTTTACGTTAACGAAGAATAGGTTGAGAAAAATAAGTTCACCTCAAAACAATATGAGTGGGAGCTCGAGAGGGTTAGCACTCTCTATCCCAGTATGTAGCTTTAAAAGAGAATATATGAAAAGAGTAGTTACATTTAGGAAAAGGTTACATGGTGGAACGCTTCGAACCCGCCCCGAGAGTTAAACTGCTGAGCTAGCAAAGAAAGAAGTTATTAATCGGCCATTACCTTGTTGTTGACCGCTGCCGAGGAAAGAGGCGCTTCCCGCCTCCTGCTATGTACTTTATACACTGAAAGATGGAACAGAAGTGGCCCGGAGACCCTAAAATCAGCAGTTTATATACTCTCGCGGAAGTTTCTAGGCGTTAGGGGAATGAGAACACCCTCCCACGAGGATTTTATTGGTTCATCCATAAACCCCCTACACAATACTAAGAAGAAACACATAATTGGTGGAAAATTAATTTAAGAAATTCGGGATAGGCTAGATTTAAAACAAGGGGAAAGAAGGGGTTAATATTGCCAACTTAACCAATGACTGAAAGAAATTTAGCAAAGAACGAACATTTGAAATAAAAATTTCTCCAACAAAATAGTTCTTTGACTCCGCACTAGGGTGCACTATTGTTGATCTTCAGTAGTGTCCTCTAGAAGAGAAAGTTCACACTTCTTACTTCAAGCAAAACAAAAACACATCAAAAATGACAGTTCAAAAACTCAAAATTTTCCACGTGGTGACATCTTCTGAGAAGGTAGCGAATTAATAGCGTATATAAAGTTCAGACTTCCTCCAGCAGAGGAGTTTCAACTGGCGCAAATTTTAAATTAGCGGCGTGGAGGTGTACCGCCCGGTACAGACCTCCCCCCCCAAAAGTACCTCCAGGGGTGACACATGAAATCTGTTTGAAACAAGGTCCAAGTTATGCTGTGGATATGAAGATTGATTGCAGAAGCATTTATAAGATTTCTTAATTTGTTTTGATTCAGTTTCAAAATTTTGTTGTTGCAGGTGAAGTAAAGTCTTTATATTTGTAGAAGTTGAATTTCTGAAGATAAACTTTTAATACTTAGAGGTGAAGAAAATTTTGCAATTGCCACCAAATATTGCTGTTGAATTCCCAAGTGTAGTCATTGCTTATCGTAACTGGCCAAGTAGTTGATGTTGATTAAGTTGAATGGCCAGACCGGCCGTTGCAGCTTGCGTCCAAAGGGAGGCCGCTCGGACCCCTCAAGTACCCTGAGATACCGCTCGCCCGCACTATGAGGGGAGCAGAGGTGTTGAAACACGCCGCGCCCGCGGTGAACATATACAGGCTGCGGGCAAGTAGCAGGTCGTGCGCCGCGCATCAGCCTCGGCCGGGAGGAGAGCTCCGGCTCGCCGTGCACCTGACGTACTCGCTGGAGAAGAGGGGGCCCGTCCTCTGCCCCAGTTGCTGCACGGCGCCGCGCAGCTGCGGGGGCACTGAAACATTAAAGCTAGGCGGCAGAATTGTGTTGGATCATCATCTTTTTGAGGGCACAGCCTTGGTGAAGAGGTTGAGGGGTCAGCGGCGTGCAGATGTCCATGGCATTTAATATAATCCAGCCACAGTGTGTATTGGAGCAGGAGACGGGAGCGTGGTAATGGCCGAGGCAAGAACAGGATGGCAGTTTAACAAATCGGGGGAGGTTTCACACAAATGCTTACATATAAAACAAAATATTATAGAAGGGGCAGAATGCCTAGAAATTGAAAACTCAAAAAAAAATATAACCTTAATATCCCCTTTCACAATAATATGAAGCAAGTTAACACAGAAATTACACCGGTTTCACCTGTGACAGGTGAACCCTAAATATCCTCTCGGTGGCTGGATTGCTTACTAACAACGTAACTGGCGTAAGAAAATCGAGAATGATACAAGGCCCATGAAATCTGGGGGCAAGCTTGCCCGCGGGAACAAAGTTCTTGACCATCACCTGGTCACCTACATTCAAAGTGGTGGGTCTCCGTCCACGATCATACCTTTCCCTAACCTTTTCATGAGATACCTTAAGATTGGCTTTAGCCTTCTTCCAAAGATCTTTAATATTATCCGGATCTATTGTCTCGGGTAGAATGTCACTCAGAGACCAGAGGTTAGAGAGCGGCGAGTTGGGAACAAACTTGAACATCAAAGAAGCTGGAGTAAATTTATGTGATTCATGAACCGCCGAATTCAAAGCAAAAGCTAACCAATGCAGGGACGTGTCCCACCTGGAATGATCTTCATGATGATAGGCAATAAGTGCGGACCTGAGATTACGATTAACCCGTTCAGCCAGAGATGGTTGAGGGTAATAAGCAGAAGTAGTTACATGAGAGATGGATAAGTCAAAACAGAATTTACGAAAAAGATTTGATGTAAACGCCTTAGCATTATCGGACACAATATATTGGCACGGACCAAAAGAAGCAAAAATAGAATTTAGGCAAGTAATGGTGGACTGAGCGGTAGCCAGCTTAGTCGGAAATAACCAAGAAAATCTGGTAAAACCATCTATGCATACGAAGATGAACTTGTTAGCATTACCCTTTGACTGGGGGAAGGGTCCTACATAATCAATGTACAGGCGTTCCATGGGGCGCGACGCTTGATGGGAAGACAAAAGGCCTACCTTGGTGGACATGGTTGGTTTACTAATCAAACAGGATTTACAAGCCTTTACTAGTTCACGGATTTCACCATCCATACCTTTCCAGATGAACATTTCACGAATCTTTTCACGAGTTTTAAAGATACCCAGATGCCCTCCTAATGGGGTCTCATGATAATACTTGAAGATCATAGGTACAAGAACAGCTGGAACGACAACTTTCATCATCTTATCATGCCTCGATGGGCAACATAGAACACCATTCCTCAGAACATAAGGGACAACATGTTCCCCAGAAGAAAGGGTTTCCATTATCGGAGCCAGCGTCGGATCTTCATGTTGGTATTTCTCGATATCCATAAAGAGCATGGGGGCATCAGTTAAGATGGCATTAACATCAAATAGTGTGGACTCGGGAGGTGATGAACGGTCGACCGGTTCATGGTTCTCAACGTCGTTTGAAAACATACGACTGAGTCCATCACCAACAACATTTTCGGTACCTCTGATATGCCTGACATCGAATTGGAAGGCAGAAATACGGATGGCCCAACGGGCTATACGACCAGTACGACGCGGCCTACCTAAGACCCAGCTTAAGGCTTGATTATCTGTCTCCAGGTCGAATTTAACATGTTCCAGATAGAGACGGAACTTCTCTAAGGCGAATAAGACTGCCAAACCTTCGAGCTCATATATGGAATACTTGGCTTCTTGAGCCGACAATGTCCTAGATGCATAGGCGATGGGTCGCCTCCCTAGTTCAGTCTCTTGAAGAAGGACTGCCGCTACTGCTGACGACGACGCGTCGGTTTGGACGATGAATTTCTTCGAGAAATCAGGCATAGCAAGTACAGGGGCATTACAAAGAGCTAATTTAAGGTCTTCGAAAGCGGCTTGTTGAGAAGGTCCCCACTCAAATTTGATGCCTTTCCTACGAAGAAGGTTTAAGAGCGCCGCTCTATTAGCGAAGTTAGGAATAAACTTCCTGAAGAAATTCACCATACCAATGAACTTGGCGATACCTTTAATGTCCTTGGGAGGTTTAAAATCACGGATGGCCTGTGTTCTAGAATGATCGACGGCTACACCATCAGGTGACACAATATGCCCTAGGAAAGACATAGAGGGCTTAGCGAAGGCAACCTTGGACAACTTAACAGTTAACCCAGCCTTACGAAGGCGATCGAGAACTTCTCGCAGATGATCTAGATGCTCTTCAAAAGTCTCTGAAAATACGACGACATCATCCAAGTAGTGGTACAAGTATTCAAATTTGATGTCGGAGAAGACCCTATCTAGCAGCCTAGTGAGTACAGCGGCTCCCGTGGGGAGCCCGAAAGGCACGCGGTTGTATTCATATAAATTCCAGTCCGTGGCAAACGCTGTAAGGTGTTTAGACTCTTCGGCAAGGGGAATTTGATTGTAGGCCTGATTCAAGTCCAAGATAGTAAAGAACTTGGCCTTACGAAACCATGAAAAACAAGAATGAAGGTCGGGAAGGGGCACAGATTGTAACACCACCTTCCGTTTGAGAGCCCTATAATCAATGACAGGCCTGAAGCCTCCTTGGGGTTTCGGAACTAGAAAAATAGGCGAAGAATACGCCGACTTAGAGGGCCTAATAATACCATCCTTCAACATCTGATCGATAATTTCTTTCAGAGCCTTCATTTTAGGTGGAGATAGCCTATACGGTGGAAAATGGACAGGAATCGAATCAGTGACCTCAATTTTGTATTCAATAAGGTCAGTAACACCAAGAGTATCAGAGAACACCTCTGGGAAGGACTGACACAGCTTACGAATACTATCAGCCTTCTCCTCAGGTAGATGTCTAAGGTCTAACAACATCTCATCCTGGGTAGGCGAAATAGAAGAACATGATGCAGAATTACACTTTAATAGAGGGATATTACAATTAGAGGCAAATTTGAAAGTGCAAGACCTACTCTGAAGATCGAGCACAAGACCAGTGTGAGAAATAAAGTCCGCTCCCAATATAATGGGGCAAGACAAGAGCTTGGCCACAAACAATTTAACTTTCCATGTGAATTTAAAAATACGAATTTTGACCAATAAGGAACCTAGAATTTCTAATGGGGATGAATTAGCCGAAACATACTGGACAGGAGATGAGACATAGTCAGGTAGTTTACAAACAGATTTCAATTTAGAATACCATTCAGCCGAAATAATCGAACAAACACTGCCTGAATCTAAGAGAGCTGTTATAGGCTCGTTATTTAACTCAATCTTAAGAAAAGGAACAGGTGCGGGGAAATCCGCCGCAATCCTAAGACACTCTTTGGGACCTTCAAAAGATAAATTTGAAAATTGCTCGTTCCCTGAATTTACAACCTGTTTACCAGGGGCTGAGTCTCGGGAAGATGGATTAGTCGACTCAGCCGAAGCCACTAGTCACTTTTTATTATTGGCATAGGTAGAATTTGCACCAGAAGTTGAGCAGGAGGGGATGCTATTCGAGTTTGGGCAATTCTTGGCGATATGTGAGAAAGACCCACATTTAAAACAGCCTTGTGCTGAACCAGCTCCATTATTTGCCCTACTAGTTTTGACCAATGGACATTTATTGCGAAGATGGTCAGGCGACCCGCAAGCATAACATTTACGGGGTGTGACTGGTCGGCGAGGTGGAGGCCGAGTATTACTAAACGAAGGAGGGGGTTCTTTTGCCACACGCAAAGAATCGGCATACCTAACTCCTTCCGCTGAGACGGCCAACGCTTCAAGTTCAGAGAAAGTTTGAGGGCACGCCGCGAAGCACAAGTATGACCTATAAGATGGTGAAATGCCTTCTACAATAGCCTGTACAATCTGATCTTCAGGAAAATGAAGGGCAAACACCCTAGTATAAATTTTAATGTCTTGTATGAAATCAGCCAAGTTCTCATCCAATCGCTGTACACGATAATAGTACTTCTGAATCAGAGAAGACCTCGCGCGGGCGGGAATAAAATTTGCAAGCAAGTGTGCATGAAAATATTCAATCGATGACTGTTCGGCTATGGCTCTTGCTATTTTGTCAGAAAGAATACCAATTGCATAAGGATAGATGATTTGCAAAATTTGACATGGAGAAAGAGAAAACACAAGGGCATGATCTTGAAATTCAACAAGAAATCTTAAAAATGAATTTACTTCACTGGTGGTATTAACCGAAAACTTAGAGATGCCTCTGAGCAACATTGCCAATGGATGAGGCAAGCTGCTAAACCCGGGTGACATAGTAGGTAAAGGTTTCAATGGCAAGGTAGTTAATTCAGAACGGATGTTACTCAACGATGCACGGCGTTCAGACTCGTTGTCCAATGGGGCAGAGATAGTTTGGGCAGCGATGGTTTTCCTATTTACTTCTCCCTTAGGAGGTTCTTCCTCACTACCTACATTCACTATGGTGGGTTGATCAGATTTGGGAGGAACTTCCCCAGTTAACAATTGAGTGACCTTGCTAGATAATTCAGAAATATTTTCCAGGAGCGTACTAGCTTCCTTCCTCTGAACGTCATTCAGTTTTAGAGACAACAGATCGTTAACTCTATTTGAAAAGTGATATAGCCTGGCTTGCACACGCTTAATTTGATTAGGAGAAGGATCATTTTCATCAAAAATCTAACTACAGATGCTAGCCCAGTAATATTCTCGACGATCGTGGAAAGAGAGTCGTCAACTTCTTTCTCTCCCAGTGTGGGGATGGAAATGGGCAAATCAAGGGACTCTCTAAGCTTATTTGTGTCTACTGCAACAGTGCCTCCAGATTGCACATTTCTAATAGTCAATTCGTAAATCAACTCCTCCTTGCGCAAATAGTTAAGATGGAGAACATCTCGAGGGCCGGGCATGGTGACAGAACAATTTTGAAAAACTCAAAAATTCCAGCAACTGAAAAAATGGTTAGGGTTCGGAACAAACAAAGTTTAGCCGTCAAAAGGGGCTAAATTGAGACCCATTCAACCACGCTCTGCTACCACTTGTTACCGAGTTTTTGTGGTAGTTATACGTGAAAGAAGGTGCGGGGTGGTGAACAGGTCTCAAGCTACTAAAGTAAAATTAATTTAAAATTTAACAAGGTTATATTTTCTTTTCAAAATAAAGAAATAACAAGCATGGCAGGTACAAAGTAGCAAGTCCAAAGGGTAGTTACAATATTTACAGGATTTGGGCTTCGCGCCCTGACTTCACAATGCTAGGGCAATCAGCTCAGTTTTACCCCACACACAAGTTTCAACAGAGGGGCAGAAAACCCCATTCATGACTAGGAGCCCTTGCTCCAAATTACACTGAAAAGCCTCCACGAGGCATACAAAACTCAATTTTCAAAAGAGCCACTCGCTCTCAAATTTAAGCCTCTCCCAGGCCACACCAAACTCCACCTTCAAGCTGTCCTCAACGGACGTAAACACAGGGGTAAAATACCCAATCTACTGAGGTCTATTAAATGAAAAGGAGGTTAATTAAATGACCTCTAAAATAACAATTTGAGAGGAGGCGAACTTGCACTCCTAATACACTTTGATTAAGACCTACTTGGCACTAGGCCGTTAATACAAGGGCTAATCCCATACTAAAGAGGTGACTTAAGAAGAGAACAATTTGTTTTACGTTAACGAAGAATAGGTTGAGAAAAATAAGTTCACCTCAAAACAATATGAGTGGGAGCTCGAGAGGGTTAGCACTCTCTATCCCAGTATGTAGCTTTAAAAGAGAATATATGAAAAGAGTAGTTACATTTAGGAAAAGGTTACATGGTGGAACGCTTCGAACCCGCCCCGAGAGTTAAACTGCTGAGCTAGCAAAGAAAGAAGTTATTAATCGGCCATTACCTTGTTGTTGACCGCTGCCGAGGAAAGAGGCGCTTCCCGCCTCCTGCTATGTACTTTATACACTGAAAGATGGAACAGAAGTGGCCCGGAGACCCTAAAATCAGCAGTTTATATACTCTCGCGGAAGTTTCTAGGCGTTAGGGGAATGAGAACACCCTCCCACGAGGATTTTATTGGTTCATCCATAAACCCCCTACACAATACTAAGAAGAAACACATAATTGGTGGAAAATTAATTTAAGAAATTCGGGATAGGCTAGATTTAAAACAAGGGGAAAGAAGGGGTTAATATTGCCAACTTAACCAATGACTGAAAGAAATTTAGCAAAGAACGAACATTTGAAATAAAAATTTCTCCAACAAAATAGTTCTTTGACTCCGCACTAGGGTGCACTATTATTGATCTTCAGTAGTGTCCTCTAGAAGAGAAAGTTCACACTTCTTACTTCAAGCAAAACAAAAACACATCAAAAATGACACAGTTCAAAAACTCAAAATTTTCCACTTGGTGACATCTTCTGAGAAGGTAGCGAATTAATAGCGTATATAAAGTTCAGACTTCCTCCAGCAGAGGAGTTTCAACTGGCGCAAATTTTAAATTAGCGGCGTGGAGGTGTACCGCCCGGTACAATAATAATAATAATAATAATAATAATAATAATAATAATAATAATAATAATAATAATAATAATAATAATAATAATAATAATAATAATAATAATATTCTGGACCGTCGTCACATGTGCCGCCCACGCTGGAAACGGGTCCTGGACGGCTAATGACTAAGAATGCAGTCCGGCCGCGGGTTCACTAGGCTACCGCCAAGGCACTCAAGACGACGCCACGACAGATCCCCTGAAGGACTTGATCCATATTAAAAATGCTTATAGGAAAAGATGGCAAAGATTTAGGGACCCAACTAACTGGGTGGAATACCTGGACCTAGCCCGGGAGGTACGAAATCGATTGGTGGAAAGAAAGATTGAAAAATGGGAGGAAACTTGCCGTAACCTATTAGAAAACGAGACAGATCGCGAATGTTGGCGGATTCTCGCAGAAAAGGAATCAGATCGCGAATTTCGGCGGATTATATATCTAAAACAATAAGCATTCAATTACAAATTTCAGTATAATACCGTAGCGAAGCACGGGTATCTTCCTAGTCTATATATATAAAACTAGCAAGATACCCGTTCTTCGCTACGGTATTATACTGAAATTTTTAATTGAATGCTTATTGTTTTAGATATATAATCCGCCGAAATTCGCGATCTGACTCGTTTTCTGCGAGAATCCACCAAAATTCCCGATCTGACTCGTTTTCTATTAGATTCTGGCACGTTTCCTCCCATTTTTCAATCTTCCTTTCCAGCAATCGATTTCGTACTTCCCGGGCTAGGCTCAGGTATTCCTCCCGGTCAGTTGGGTCCGTAAATCTTTGCCATCTTTTCCTATAATCATTTTAATATGTATAAAATCCTTCAGGAGATCCGGCGTGGTGTCATATTGGGTGCTTTGGCGGCACTGAACCCGCGGCCGGACTGCATTCTTAGTCATTACCCGTCCAGGAGCCGTTTCCAGCGCGGTCCGCACATTTGACGACGGTCCGGAACATTATTATTATTATTATTATTATTATTATTATTATTATTATTACTATTATGTGTTGCTGGAATGGCTGATGACAGGGAAAACCGGAGTATCCGGAGAAAAACCTGTCCCGCCTCCGTTTTTTCCAGCACGAATGTCACATGGAGTGACCGGGATTTGAACCACGGAACCCAGCTGTGAGAGGCCGGCGCGCTGCCGCCTGAGCAACGGAGGATACTTATAAGTACATTAAGAACAGTAAAATCAATTGGTCTCACCTCCTTCTACACCCCACCGCCGTTAAGTTTATTTACCGCCACACCCGCCCCCCCCCCACCAAAACAAAATTAAAAGAAGGCTTGTTTCTTTATGTTTAAAGGAGATTCCAAACACCAATGTTCACGTCTATTGCCTTCAGTATTGAGATATAAGTATCCCCATAAAAATAATCTACTTTTCTTACTTCATTTCATACTACTCTTCCCCCCCGCCCCCTAAGTGAATTTTCCCGCAAAAAATAGTTGTTTCTTTAATAGTAAAAGATCTTCTAAATACCAATTATCACGACTCTAACTTCTCCAGTTTCTGATTTATGTGTCCCCATGAAAGGAATTCAACTCCTTTACACTCCCACCCTCCAACATGGTTTCCCCACCAAAACGCGTTTTTCTTTGTTTTTAAAGGGATCTAAATACGAATTTTCAAGTCTGTAACAACTTTAGTTTTTATTAGATGTATGCATTCTCATACAATTAAGTCAATTAAATTTTTAATTCTTTCAACCCCCCCCCCTTCATTGGATTTTCCGAGAATACGTCTTTCTTTACTTTTAAAGCAGATTGCAAATATCAAATTTCACGTCTCTAATATCTTCATTTTTGAGATATCAGTAACCTAATTAAAAGAATTCAACATTTTCAGTCACTTTTACCCACCCCCCACCACCCAAGTGGTATTTCCGAAAACTAAAAATACACGATTCGTTATGTTTAATACAGATAAAAATACCATTTTTCACTTCTGTAACATGTTAAGTTTTTTTAGATATACTGTAAAAATTCTCATTTTAAAATTTCACCCCTTTTGAGTTCCCCTTAAGTGGAGTTTCAAAAAGAAATCACCTATGTTTCTTTACATTTACAGGATATTCCAAACACCCACTTTTTACGTCTGTAACATTTTACGTTTCCAAGATATTCTGTAGATATAGCCTTTCAAAAAATTCACCCCAATTTATCACTCCTGTTTAAACGCCATTAATTGGATTTTCCAAAAACTAAAAAATACGTGTTTCTTTATTTTTAAAGGAGGTCCCATACACAAATTTTCAGTTCTGTAATATCTTCAGGTTCTGAAATATAAGTATCCTCATTAAAGGCATTCAACCCATTTTTCACCCTTTTACACCGCTCGTATTGGGTTTTACAGGAAACAAAAAATACGTGTTCCTTTATTTTTAGAGGATATTCTAACTACCAATTTTTACATCTGTAAATTTTAAAGTTTTAAGATGTAGACACACTCATTTTAAAAAATTCACACCCCTTTTCACCCCCCAATATTTGAATTTTCCAAAAACGAAAAAATACATGTGTTTCTTTACTTTTAAAGTAGATCGCAAATACCAATTTTCAGGTCTGTAATATCTTCAGGTTCTGAAATATAAGTAGCCTCATTAAAGGCATTCAACCCATTATTCACCCTTTTACACCCTTCCTATTGGGATTTTCCGAAAACAAAAGAATACGTGTTTCTTTATTTTTAAAGGAGATTCTAAATAGCAATTTTTATTTCCATACACTTTAAACGTTTTGATATATAGATACACTCATTTTAAAAAATCACCCCCTTTTCACCCCCCCATTAATTGGATTTTCCAAAAACAAAAAATACGTGTTTCTTTATTTTTAAAAGAAGTCCCAAACACCAATTTTCAGGTCTGTAATATCTTCAGGTTCTGAGATATAAGTAAACTCATTAAAGGCATTCAACCCATTTTTAACCCCTTTTCACGATTCCTATTGCGATTTTCCGAAAACAAAAAAATGCGTGTTTCTTTGTTTTTAATGAAGATTCTAAATACCAATTTTTACATCTGCTAACTTTAAAAGTTTGGAGATATAGATTCACTCATTTTTAAAATTCACCCCCTTTTCATCCTCCCATTAATTGGATTTTCCAAAAACAAAAAATACGTGTTTCTTTATTTTTAAAAGAGATCAAAAGTACCAATTTTCAGGTCTGTAATATCTTCAGTTTCTGAGATATAAGCACCGGTATCCTGATTAGGCATTCAACCCCTTTTTCACCCTTTTTCACCCCTCCGATTGGGATTGTCTGAAAACAAAAAAATACGTGTTTCCTTATTTTTAAAGAAGATTCTACATACCAATTCTCACATCTCTAAACTTTTAAAGTTTTGAGATATAAACACACTCATTTTAAAATTTCACCCCCCTTTTCACCCCCTTAGCGACGGAATATCCAAAAATCCTCTCTTAGCGAGCACCTACATCTTAATATGAATATATCCCCAAAATTTCATTTCTTTATGTCCAGTAGTTTTGGTTCGGCGATGATGAATCAGTCAGTCAGTCAGTCAGTCAGTCAGTCAGTCAGGACAAGCTACTTTATATATATAGATAACTTGTCCTGACTGACTGTCTGACTGACTGACTGACTGACTGACTCACTGATTCATCATCGCCGAGGCAAAACTACTGGACATAAAGAAATGAAATTTTGGGCATAGATTCATATTAAGATGTATGTGCTCTCTAAGAGAGGATTTTTGGATATTCCTTTGCTAAGGGGGTGAAAAGGGGGTGGTTTTTTTTTGCTAGGGGGTTGACATTTTAAAATGAGTGTATCTATATCTCAGAACTTTGAAAGTTTACAGATGTAAAAATTGGTATTTAGAATCTCCTTTAAAAATACGGAAACACGTATTTTTTGTTTTCAGAAAATCCCAATAGGAGGGGTGAGAAACGGTGAAAAAGTGGTTGAATGCCTTTAATCAGAATACCGGTACTTATATCTCAGAAACTGAAGATATTACAGACCTAAAAATTGGTACTTTTTATCTCCTTTAAAAATAAAGAAAAACGTATTTTTTTGTTTTTGGAAAATGCAATTAATGGGAGGGTGAAACGGGGGGTGAATTTTAAAAACAGTGCATCTATATCTCAAAACTTTTAAAGTTTACAGATGTAAAAATAGGTATTTAGAATCTTCATTAAAAATAAAGAAACACGTATCTTTTGTTTTCGGAAAATCCCAATAGGAGGGGTGAAAAGGGGTGAGAAAGTGGATTGAATGTCTTTAAAGAGGATACTTATATCTCAGAAACTGAAGATATTACAGACCTGAACATTTGAATTTTTGATCTCTTTTTAAAAATAAAGAAATACTCTTTTTTTTGGAAAATCCAATTAATGGGGATTAAAAGGGGCGTGAATTTTGAAAATGAGCGCATCTATACCTCATAACTTTTAAAGTTTACAGATGTAAAAATTGGTATTTAGAATCTTCATTAAAAATAAAGAAACATGTACTTTTGTTATCAGAAATTCCCAATAGGAGGGGTGAAAAGGGGTGAAAAATGGGTTGAATGCCTAAAATGAGGATACTTATATCTCAAAAACTGACGATATTACAGCCCTGAAAACTGGTGTTTAGAATCTTCGTTAAAATAAAGAAGCACGTATTTGTTTTAGGAAAATCCAATTAAGGGGGGGCTGAATAGAGGGTGAATTTTTAAAATGAGTATATCTATATCTCAAAACTTTTAAAGTTTATAGATGTAAAAATTAGTATTTAGAATCTACTTAAAAAATAAAGAAGCACGTGTATTTTGTTTTCGGAAAATCCCAATGGGAAGGGTGGAAAAGGGGGAAAAGGGGGTTGAATGCCTTTAATGAGGCTACTTATATTTCAGAACCTGAAGATATTGCAGACCTGAAAATTGGTATTTGGGATCTGCTTTAAAAATAAAGAAGCAGGCATTTTTTCGTTTTTGGAAAATCCAAATAATGGGGGTTGAAAAGGGGGGTGAATTTTTAAAATGAGTGTGTCTACATCCTAAAACTGTAAAAGTTTAAACATGTAAAAATTGATATTTAGAATCTCCTTTAAAAATAAAGGAACACGTATTTTTTGTTTCCTGTAAATCCCAATAGGAGGGGTGTAAAAGGGTTGAATCCCTTTATGAGGATACATATATCTCAGAAACTGAAGATATTACAGAACTGAAAATTTGTATATGGGATCTCCGTTAAAAATAAAGAAACACTTTTTTTTTTTTGAAAATCGAATTAATGGCGGTTAAACTGGAGTGACAAATTGGGGTGAATTTTTTTAAGACTATATCTATAGAATATCTGAGAAAGGTAAAATGTTACAGGCGTAAAAAGTGGGTAATTGTAATTTCCTGTAAATGTAAAGGAACTTAGGTGATTTGTTTTTGGAAACTCCCCTTAAGGGGAAATAAAAAGGGGTGAAAAATTAAAATGAGAATTTATACAGTGTATATCAAAAAACTTAACATGTTACAGAAATGAAAATGGTATTTTTATTTCTATTAAAAACAAAGAAACGTGTATTTTTAGTTTTCGGAAATACCACTTGTGTGGAAAGGCGGGGGTGTGTAAAAGTGACTGAAAATGGTGTCTATTTCTTTTAATTAGGCTACTGATATCTCAAAAATGAAGATGTTACAGACGTGAAATTTGATAATTTGAATCTGCTTCAAAAGTAAAGAAACACGTATTTTCGGAAAATCCAATGAAGTTGGGGGGGGGGGGCTGAAAGAATTGAAAAATTTATTGACTTAATTGTATGAGAATACATACATCTAATAAAAACTAAAGTTGTTACAGACGTAAAAATTGGCATTTGGCTCTCCTTTAAAAACAAATAAAAACGCGTTTTGAAGGGGAAACCATCTGGGGGCGGCGGGAGTGAAAAGGAGTTGAATTCCTTTCATGAGGACACACAAATCAAAAACTGAAGAAGTTAATAGTCGTGATAATTGGTATTTAGAAGATCATTTACTAGTAAAGAATCAAGTATTTTCGCCGGAAAATTCACCTGCGGGGGGCGGGGCTGGGGGTGAAAGGAAGTGAAAAAAGGTGAATTATTTTTATGGGGATACTTATATCTCAAAACTGAAGGTAATAGACGTGAACATTGGTGTTTGGAATCTCCTTTAAACATAAAGAAACATACCTTCTTTTAATTTTTCTTTTTGGGGGGGTGGGGGTAAATAAAATTAACGGCGGTGGTGTGTAAAAGGAGGTGAGACCAATTCATTTTACTGTTCATAATGTACTTATAAGGAGCCTCCGTTGCTCACTCGGCAGCGCGCCGGCCTCTCACAGCTGGGTTCCATGGTTCAAATCCCGATCACTCCATGTGATATTCGTGCTGGACAAATCCGAGGTGGGACAGTTTTTTCTCCGGATACTCCGGTTTCCCTGTCATCATTCATTCCAGAAACGCTGTCCAATATTTAATTTCATTTGTCATTCATCGCTCATTGCCCCCAGAGGAGTGCTTCGGCAGCCGGCACAATTCCTATTAGCGCCGCTAGATGGGGCTTTATTCATACCATTCCTGACCCTGTAGAATGACTGGAAACAGGCTGTAGATTTTCGATGTACTTATTCTGATCATAAACCGATCATTTTTAATCTTTCCTGCGTTCGATTTCAACAGCCATCTTTTCCTTCGGAGAACATTCTTAGATTACAGTAGACTCTCCTGGCATATAAATCAAAATTTTAACACATTTGCAATAAACGATAGGAATGAGATTGAGTGTCAAATTATTCACCTCTATAATAAGGTCAATAATGCACGGAAGTATGTCATTCGTATCGCCAGAAATCCCGCACACTTGCCTACGCGCGACAATGGTGCTGGTCACATTGTCAACAATGACAATGGTAGCAGATGTAATTTACCGCCAAGTAGCGGTCTTGCATCTTGCTGTGGGGTCCAGAACATCTAATGATAATGATAATAATAATAATAATAATAATAATAATAATAATAATAATAATAATAATAATAATAATAATAATAATAATAATAATAATTTTCTGGACCGTCGTCAAATTGTGCGGACCGCGCTGGAAACGGGTCCTGGCCTGGTAATGACTACGAATACAGTCATGCCGTGGGTTCAGAACCGCCAAGGCACCCAAGACGACACCACGCCGGATCTCCTTCAGAATTTGATGCATACTAAAAATGCTTATAGGAAAAGATGGCAAAGATTTAGGGACCGAACTGACCGCGTGGAATACCTGGACCTACCTCGGGAAGTACGACATCGATTGCTGGAAAGAAAGATTGAAAAGTGTGAGGAACTTTGCCTTAATCTCTCAGAAAACGAGTCAGATCGCAATGTTTGGCGGATTCTCTCAGAAAACGAGTCAGATCGCGAATTTCGGAGGATTATGTATAAAACGTTAAGCATTTAATTATAAATTTCAGTATAATAGCGTAGCGAAGCACGGGTATCTTGCTAGTATTCCTATATATGTAAATAATCTGGATTGGTAACAGTGGTCTTGGTAGACAAAAAAGTGCATAATAATGGTACAGGTTTAGCTGTTTTTAGAATTATTTTCTAAGGAGACAGTCATTTTTTTAACAATTCAATCTTACTGGGAAACGTAGAGGTCAGTTTTTTGTTATTTTCCAGTTACGTATAAATCGGGCTCTAAAGTTTATTGTAATACTTCAAAGGTCAAGTAATCTATGCGTGTGATTGTGACTGTACAAATTCGTTTTTATGAGCATGTGTTTGTAGGTGAAGATCCAAGTTATCCTGGCCCGTGGTCAGCGCTACCACGAAGACGATTAAGTTACCGCTGACGCGATACTGTAAACTGGGGAATTAGTGTAGAAGGTGGCTACTAATTGCCCATCACTATGTGAATCCAATAAATATATATTGAAATAAATCTTGTAATAATTATGATATGGTAATGTAAAACCGGAATATCTGACATAGGCATATGATTGATGATCGATGACAGGACTCCGAAGTGACTTAATCCTTGCCAAGTTCACAGAAGAAGGTAAGAACGTGTTTTGTTTCCAAAGTGAGTAAGGACAAAATTGCGAATCAAGTGTGAAGTATTTCATCACAGTTGATATCGCGATCATAGCCATGGGACTACTACTTATATGTGGATTCTGAACCGGAATGGCGTGATTATTCATTTCTAAAATCCCATAAGCCTTGGAAGGGATTTAAACACGGTTGTTTCGTTGAGAAGACTTCAGTGACGATCTCATTCGACTATTGTACCCCTCAACATAACAGGTTTGTTATTTCTGCCTTGTTGATTATCTGCAACACTTTAAAAAACATTTCTGTGAGTATTTGTTTGTGAATACCATCCAATAACCTGTCTTCTATTGATGACGGTACAGGGTTATGCAGCTGCGGTGATTAGTGTCTGTTGGGACAAGAGATCTGGAACAAGAAATAATACCACCATAGTTTTTCATGAGTCAGTGAGGTAAGGAGTTGAAGAAATATTCATTTATTAATTATTGCTGTCATTACCGGAATTCAATTCACATATCTTTCAATGAAACACCTCCCAAAATTTGTTTGGTTCAGTAGAAACAGAATTCCGGACAAGGAGGCCTATGAGAGCAACCAGTTTATAATTGGTGCCTGATTTAAGAGCTCTTGACATAATGCTCAACGTCTACATGCATTTATTGCGTGTAAAAGTCTATTTGGTAACCGTATGTGGCATTGAAACCTATATTAGTGTGAATGTAAACGTACTTAATTTATTACGGCTGGTTTGCGTGAAAAATCGATAATGAAGGGTCACGGGAAAAAAGCAGGAGAGTCAATATTTGTACAACTTGAGAAAAAGCAGGTTTTGTGCTCGACTTCCCTAGTTCCTTCCCCTAACAGCGAAACTTTGAGTGCTACTTTCTCCTGACTCGTCTGTTTTCTCAATTTCCGACCTCTCAATAGATGCGAATGATCACTCTGAAGCGGACTGTAACAATATCTCAATTTTGATGGAAAAGTGACTTACCTGGTCTTTTCCCCCGACCCTTCAATTGTGGACGAATGGCAGGTACCATAGAGACATTCGCCTGTATTCGAAGTGTAAAATAAATAATTGAAAGACACTCCTAGAATTACTGAAAGTCGATCCTAAACTTTCTTATAACCACAGAACAGTGTTTCCATGACTGAGGCACGAGACAAATCACAACCATGTTTCCATTCAACAAACAGAAACGTGTGAACTCCTCCATTGGTATTCTGTGTCACTTCATTCTGACTATAATAATTTATGCCTCAGTTCAGTGTTGTAGTTTATCCCTTGGAGGACCTCACAGACAACTTTTGGTTGACCTCACTAAGACACTCTCTAATTTTTAAAGACATCAAAACTCCAACGCATGTTATAATATCGGTAATTGCACGGGGAATCTGTACCGGATACGTGTCAACGTTCAGAAAGACTTCCTAAAAACAACACTTCCCGGTGATTATGAGAATTTTCGAGTTTTTCGTAATAAAGTAATACAAGTAATAAGGAACGCTAAAGTAAAGTACACGTATAATACCTTCATAAATATAAGATCACAGCAGAATCGACGTGGGTCGCAATATCTCATGGAATCGGAATCAGATGCCGGTTCGTCGGATGAGCTAAGCAATCGTTATTCAAGTGTGCCTCGTAATATAAATTCTGACAAATTAGGTGAGACTCTAAAACGCTATAAATATCTTCCACAACTAAACCACGAGAAAACAATTACTCTAAATATGTATATCCATCACAAGTAGTCAAAGCAGTCCGATCTATCCGCTCAAAAGCACAGGGACCATTTCGAATTGCATCGATATTTTCTTTCCAGCTATTTTACTCATGTTTAATTTTCCTTGAAAAATATAATCTGTACTACCCTTTGGAAATTTGCTAATGTACGCTCAGTACCTAAGAAGAAAGTGCCTACGTCGTGTAGTGATTTTAGGCCCATGAAAATAGTCTGTGCTTCAAATAAAGCCCTCAAAATGATAGTGCACCGACAACTTTCTGATTTCATGAATGATTTCAACATTCTAAATCCAACCAATCTGTTCTAAAGGCCATAGCACAACAAAGGCTCTCTCCAAAATCATTAACAATATACGATCAACTTTTGATAGACGACAACTCACTGTTTTGTGTTTGTTCGATTTCAGCAAAGCTTTCGACTGTGTAAACCACCAATTACTTGTAGCGATGTTGAATTCCATTGGATAGTCACAAAATACGTTGTCGTGGTTTGAATCATACTGGTTCTCGCTTTCCTAGACAGTTGTTCTCTTTGGTGGTATGACATCAGGCTGTCAAGTAGTGAATACAGGCGTACCTGAAGGTTCGGTGCTTGGTCCACGACGCTTCTCTACATATATCAATAATTTATCCACAGTTTTTAAGAGTAGTTTATACCATATTACTCTCGCCCCCTACCCATTGGGTCGCCGGCGATATATCTACAGGATGGTTAACTGGGCTATAAATATACCAGGTGGCGCTCGAACACCGTGCTTTCTACTTATAAATTTCCCGTATGCACAAATGATGAATGGGATATCTGACAACTGATTTTCACAGGATAACTACAGCCAGCAGGCAGGTTACGTCAGAATATGAAGAGATAAGGAACGGAGTGCCGCTCGCAGCATGTTACTCAGCGCTGCTGGTCTAATGCACCCCTTGCATTAGTTAACATCGTTTTCGACCGCATAGTTCTAGGCTGGTGTATGGTACAGCCGCACTATATTTGCTGCCTGCATATCGGCAGTAGCTAGTGTGATCAGTAGCGACGAATACACAGACACTATTTTAATCTGGACAATCTGGTCGGAATGCAACTGAAGCTCCAAACAGACGTATGCCTTCTACACACGTACTTCACCGAACAGTATTAATATTTTTGTTTCATACAAGCAACTCTTCCATCGAGTGGAATGTCTACACGTATACAAACTAATAACACTAGTTAACAAATTTAAACATTTTTTTTTGCATCTGGTTTGTAAATGGGTGGATTTACCTAATTTTGGGGTGGTGAATACACTGGTAAAATCAGTTTTTCTCTATGACGTCACATTTCCTAGATATACAGCAGAATAAAAATGGCAATAGCGAAAATTGACACAATTAAGTCAAACAAAAATACACATTCAGAACGTTTGAAATCAATACTGTTTTGTATGTATATATGGGCATGATGCCAATAAAAGGTCCAAATTAGTTCAGAAAATATTTTCACCTTTAATCGTCTTTGGTTTTTGAAAAATGCGACGACGGAGCTCTTCTTTTGTTTGCCGTTTCATCACTCTCCCTAACAAGACCCCAGCAGTAGTCACCCATCATCGAAGGGTTCCAATGGCCTTGGTAACTGTGTTCCATGGTAAGAATGTCTTGGTGAAAGCGTTCACCATGCTCATCGCTTATGGCTCCCAAATTTTCCGGGAAGAAATCAAGGTGAGAATGTAAAAAGTGAATTTTAAGCGACATTCTACACCCCATGTTCTTATAGTTGTCCAACAGATCATTCACAATGGTAACATATTTTTTGTCTTTCCTGTTACCCAAAAAGCCCTTCACAATTGCTTTAAAAGAAGACCAAACAGCTAATTGGATATCTGTGAGTTTGGTATCAAAGGTTGGGTCTTTCAGCAATTTTCTTATTTGTGGTCCAACAAATATACCCTCTTTCAGCTTTGCCTCACTTAATTTGGGAAACTTTTCTTTTAAGTGATTGAAGGCCTCACATTCTTTATCCAGAGCTTTTACAAAGTTGTTGATAAGGCCCAACTTGATATGAAGGGGAGGCAAAATGATTTTATCGGACTCAACCAATGGGGTATTGTTCACTTTTACGTTTCCAGGAACATGTAACTTCCTTATAGGTCATTCCTTGACTGTATAGTGGTTCTTGGTGTCACGGCTGTCCCAAAGGCACAAAAAGCAGCAGTATTTTGTGAATCCAGCCTGTAAACCTGTAAGGAGTGCAACAACTTTTAAATCACAGCAAAGCTGCCATTCACGGCCCTTATATTTAATTGCCTCTAGCAGCAAAGACATGGCTTCATAAGTTTCTTTCATGTCTACTGCGTAAGCCAAATGTACCGATAGAAATGCATTGCCATTATGCAGTAGTACTGCTTTCAAGCTGGTTTTACTGGAGTCAATAATTAGTCGCCACTCCTGTGGATTATGTTGTACACCTAGCTGCATCATCAGACCATTGACATCTCTACATACACACATTGAATTCTGCATATCGAAATATTGAGCGAAGGAAGCACCTCTTGATCTGAAACAGGAAATTTTTGTCCCTGGAGCTAGAAGGTTCCGTTGCTGCAGTCTCGACCCCAAGAGTTCAGCTTGCTGTTTCGAAAGTTTTAGATTGCGAACCAAATCGTTCAATTCCTCTTGAAGTGTCATGATATTGAGGGCAGTACTCTTCTATATGTTCAGTACTTTCTGATTCACTTGACATGGTGTCTGGTTCCGTGGCTTTCAAGTTATAGACAGGAACAGGCAACCCCTCATCATGGGGCACAGGCAAATGCACTGAAGATACATTCGGATACTTTATTTTATGTCTAGTTTTGCTTGAATGTCCCGAAATATTTGTAAGACAGAAGTAACAGTCTGATTAATGGTCTTTAGGCTCACACCATACCATCGGAACAGCGAATGACATGGCTCGGCGTTTTCCTTTCAACCACTCGGGTAAGGTTGTAGTACAGGTTATGCAGGCAATATGAGGTGCAACATTTTTATCTTGATCTCCAACAGGACAATCAAAATACAATTTATATGCCTTCTTAACCAAATCAGTGATTGGTTTTCTTTGGGCTTTTGGAGTGAATTTTCCACACACGTAACAAAAGTTGTCGGGGTGGTTTAGACAGCAACGAGATTTACTAGTTGCCATTTTTCTTGGTGTAAGTTTTAAACACAAAAAGTTTGAACTATCTTTCACAGAAAACACTCACTGAGGATCTCTTTCACACCACTGGATTACCACACCAACCATGTACTGACGATTTGTAGATCTTCTAGCTCTCCTCTGCAAATCAATAAGAAACAATTAGATATCAAAACAGAAGAATAGCAAAAAGCGAAATACTGAATACAAAAATAAAAAACCTTTAAAAGCTCAAAAATGGTACGTGCTAGAACATTTTGAAAGGTATATTCGGATTCTACACATCAAAATACATACTAGTTGATGTATCACATTCCAGATGCAAAATGGCTGTTGACTAGTGTAAGTTATTAGATTTCATTTACTGCATCTTTGGCGTGTCTACAAACAGCAGCGGTGGTTAGGAGGTGGGGTGAGGAGGGGTACTCGTCGTGGAGGGTAAGACAAGTAGAGGGATACCAAGGCGACGATGCTCAGATTCAGCTTTAATTATTTAAGCCGGCCCCACGGTGCAGGGGTAGCGTGCCTGCATATTACCCGGAGGCCTCGGGTTCGATTCCCGGCCAGGTCAGGGATTTTACCTGCATCTGAGGGCTGGTTCGAGGTCCAATCAGCCTACGTGATTACAATTGAGGAGCTATCTGACTGTGAGATAGCGGCCCCGGTCTAGAAAGCCAAGAATAACGGCCGAGAGAATCCAGCGTGCTGGCCAAACGACACCTCGTAATCTGTAGGCCTTTTAGCTGAGGAGCAGTCGCTTGGTAGGCCAAGGCCCTTCGGGGTTGTTGCCCCACGGGGTTTGGTTTTTTTAATGATTTAAAAATGAAATGAAATGGCGTATGGCTTTTAGTGCCGGGAGTGTCCAAGGAAATGTTCGGCTCGCCAGGTTCAGGTCTTAGTATTTGACGCACGGAGGTGACCTGCGCGTCGTGATGAGGATGAAATGATGATAAAGACAACGCATACATCCAGCCCCCATGCCAGAGAAATTAACCTATGATGGTTCAAATTACCGACCCTGCCGGGAATCGAACCCGGGACTCCTGTGACCAAAGGCCAGCACGCTAACCATTTAGGCATGGAGACGGACGATTTAAAGATAAGAGGTATGGAACTAAAAATGGTTACAAAGCTAGTTGCATATAGAAGGTTGTGGAGGCATTTAATTAATTCAAACCGGCTTTCATAACGGTCTATAATGAAGGTGTATATTTTTTCTTTTCTTTTTTCTTGCTAGTGGCTTCACATCGCACCGACACAGATAGGTCTTATGGCGACGGTGAGATGGGAAAGTCCTGGGAGTTGGAAGGAAGCGTCCGTGGCTTTAATTAAGGTCCATCCCCAGCATTTGCCTGGTGTGAAAATTGGAAACTACGGAAAACCATCCTCAGGGCTGCCGACAGTGAGAATCGAATCCACTATCTCCCAGATGCAAGCTCATAACCGCGCGCCCCTAACCGCACGGCCAACTCGCCCGATGTTATTATTATTGTTATTGATACTAATACTCGTAAAATAACTCCCATAAAAAACTAAAAATGCAGTGCATAGAATGATCTGATATGTTACAAGAGAAAGATTAACCTCAGTTTAACTTAGTGCTGAAGTTACGGACGGTAGAAACCTATACGTTCATCTCAACCAGGGATCGTATGGCCTAAATAAAGAAGGCTTCATATTGCCTTCACTTATTCAGTAGTCAGCCAAAATTAAATGACCAGACATATCGGTAATGAATCAAGTCTTTCTTTGCTAGCCGGGCTGAGTAGCTCGGACGGTAGGGCGCTGGCCTTCTGACACCAACTTTGTAGGTTCGATCCTGGCTCAGTCCGGTAGTGTTTAAAGGGGCTCAGATACGTTAGTCTCGTATCAGTAGATTTACTGACACGTAAAAGAACTCCTGCGGGACTAATTTCCAACACTTCGTAGTCTGCCAAAGCCGTAAAAGTAGTTAGTGGGACTTAAAATCAATAACATTATTATAGACTTCCCCTTTCTTAACACATTTATTGCGAAATGCCTCAGTGACATTTTTTCTTTGGTTCTGCGAAGAGGTCCATCTGCGACTCATTCTAATATACCCACACTTATTGAGGTATACTCATCTCTGTAATTGTACTCTCACTGCCTCAAAAGCTTGTGATATTGAAAATGTTATAGTAAATTCTAATGTGCTTTCTGTACTCAACTCTAAGATTTTGAGAGCGTAACATAGCATAACAATAATTTAAACGTAAATAGTTTCACCTTGTTTTCTTGACACGGAATAAACCCAAAAGCCTATATCATGTGTACAAGTACGGACCGTGAAAGCATCCATCTCAACACATTTCAACTTATTTGGATTAAGTTTTAACACTCTATGATATGAGAAAAACTAGGTGCGTCTCGTTAGGAATAATGATTGTGGAAGTCTTCCTCGTGAAGAGTCGAGTTGAGAGTTTCTTCTGAAAACGCGCAGCAATGTTCTCTGTGGAATGTAAAAATTTCACCTTGTATTCTTGCACGGCATAAGCCCAAAAGCCTATATCATATCTACAAGATTAAGTATGTTAAAATTATAGCAACAAAATACATTCCCACTTAGGGTTTGTGGTTCATTAACCAGATTGTTTCATAATGGGACTGATGTTACCGACACTGATATTGATGCTGAATGATCTACTTCCTTGTTTCTTGTTTCTTGGTGACAACATATAGTATCACAGCAAGCCTTCATGCAACAACGTACAGACACTTGTAATAAATAATTTCAGTTCATGCATTTATCTGAAGTTAAAATCTTTTGTCTGGTGAAGAAACACGATAGTTCCAGCATGTGTATGCATGAACTGGTGGGAGTGAACGAAATGGAAAACATTCTACGTTAACGTGCATGTTACGATTATTTTCAGCTACTGTATGTATATTAATATTTTTGTTCGAAATTTAGTAACTGTATTCTTTTTTCTTGTCTCTTGTAAAATTTATGATTTGGAGCTGTCTTCTGGGCTCTTCTTGGCAGTAATTTTATTATTTTTTCAGAATATTATTTCGGTAGATCATTCTTGAATTGACTAATTCTCCTCCAAGTTCCTATCAGTTATTCACGAAACCCTTTCGTGTTTTAATTATGCCCTGCTGCATTTTTAAATTATATTGTACCTTGTTCCTTGCCACTTATTATGTGCAAAATAATGCTTTGGATAATCTTCGTGGTGAGTACATTACTAAGTCGGTAACAAATATGAATCTGAAAGGGACACAATTGCCTTGACGTCAGTAATGCTCTCTGTACGCGATGATGAGATATGTAATATTTAGTAAACTCCAGTACTTCGTAAACTCGGGCTTTGAAAACCTGAAAAGATTTCAAAGGCCACAGCTCAAGCTTTTAGAGGAAACGGAACACACATCACTGGTCATTATACCTCCACTGAAATACGAATGGTTGGTTTGATAGCTTTTGAGATTTATGCGAAATAAAAAATGTTTCGAGGTTTAAAGAAGCATATTTATTCATCAAAAAAGTCTCCATTCGTATTTTCAACTTTAATCTATATTTGCAGTAATTTTCTAACTACGTTTGAATGGAACCAGGGCTGTTTGTAGGGGATGAAGTCTCCAGATGATATTCTATCAACGAAGTCTGCGGACACGAAGCCATGCTTTATCTGGGTTGAACAGCATACCCTTCCTGTTCGCTAACTCCAGTTGCTTATATCAGTGGAACTACTGTAATTGTATTCAGAACACATCGTAATTCATTGCCTCAGTGAGTGGAAGTAACGAAGAGTGACTAAAATATCGCCATACACACAGGTAGGAATTCTTTACACCAATATACCTAAAATCCCTTCCGAATATTTGATTCGCCTTGAACACTCTCCACATTCTGTACCAATTTGTAATGAATAAGCACATAATTTTAAAAGAGGTCAATCGTCTCATTCTGAAATATGCATGAGGATTGAAGCTGAAAACCAGGGAGAACCAGCTTTGGAAACACTGAGGAAAAGATCCCAATCCACTCGTATTCGTAGTTCTCCTCACGAGGACGAGAGCACCGCGTTCGAACATCCACTGCAAGAGTTTAATTCTCTATTGAAGGGAACAGGAATCACATCACTGGCTGCGGAGGGTAACGTCAATATGTTGAACCCCTAGACTAGGGTAAAGCTGCACGAGAAGTGCCAGTGGTTCAACGTCACGTCACCAGGGAAAGTTTTCGGCGACACAAGGATAGGAAAGGACATGGATTGCGAAAGTACGGGCCATGGCCTTAACTCAGGCACTTCCCCAGGATTTGTCTGGTGTAAAAACCGGGGAACTAGCAATAGCAATCTACAGGGCTGCCGAGGTAGGATTCGAACCCTCCTCCATTCCTTATTGTAAGCACACAGCTACGCCACCCGAATCACGCAGTCACCTAGAAGAAGTGATATTATTATTATTATTATTATTATTATTATTATTATTATTATTATTATTATTCCTGGTATAGGTTACTGTAATCACGACCTAGTCCGTGAGCTATTGACGACGGCTTAGTGGCCTGGTCGTGAGAATCGGGGACTATGTGTGTGTCCTGCTTCACAGAGTTTAGGGAGCTCAGAACACTTTAAGGAGGCCTCGGACCTATGGGAATAATGGAGTCCCGCTCTGATGTGACAGACGAGGGACTCCTTGGAAAAGTAATTGATGAACGAAATGGAATTTCATGCGGAGCTATCAATATCAATGAGCCTTATGGAATATAGAAATCAGAACTGGCTGAGTCAGCAAAGAGTATGCGTGTGGATGTGTTAAGAGCTAATGATATTCGGAGGAAGGGGAAATAATGAGGGAGAGATAGGAGACTACAAAGTATTCTTAACAGGCGACAAAAAGGGAAGGGCAGAGTTTAGGGTTGGTCTGTACATCAGGAATCCTATTGCACGCAACATAGTTTATGTTAGGCACGTAAATGAGCGAATGATGTGGGTAGGTTTAACTGTTGAGAGAATTAGGACGAAAATTGTCTCAGTGTATTCTCCATGTGAGGATGCAGATGGAGATGAAATTTGCAAGTTTTATGAAGCACCGAGTGACATTGTAGTCGGGATTAAGATCAAGGATAGTGGTAGTGGGCGATTTCAATGCCAGAGTTTGAAATAGAACTGAAGGTTACGAAAATGTAATGGGTAAATATGGGGAAGATATGGCTGATAATATAAATTGGACGCGTTTACTAGCGTTCTGTGCCAGTATATGATTAGCAGTTAAGAATACTTTCTTTAAGTTTGAGGCTACTCACCGCCATGCATTGGATGGTACGAGCACCAGATCCATAATAGACTATTGTACCTGTCCAAGACTTCAGTACATAAAAAATTACCGTGGCTTATAAACATGATATTGAAATGGAGCACCTATGATGAGCTTCGAGCTCAGCCCAGTATCGAAGTCTCATCTCCCCCACTCGAATGATACGCTAGCTAAGCCGGTAGAACATTGCGGGTCTGAATGGATGTTCCGATTAGCAATAATCTACTAATAATCTCTATAGTAGGGGAATATTAATTATGAGAGGAATACCAGTTCATTACTAATGAGAAGAGAAAGTATATCTTATATAACAACTTTACTATACTAGTGAAACGCATCTTATTCACAAGGATACGCCATACAATACACTTTACAAGTAATCTTTAGGGTGGTCTTGACGTGATAAATGTTGATAGTATCTTTCTACACTTCATTCTACGTTCAGTCATTTCACTCTTGAAGAGGCGTTTCCTCTTGAATTGGCTATAATATTTCAAAGTTAAAGAGGCGTGTCCTCTTGAATTATTTACACTTTGCACTTACACTTATCACACTGCGCATTGCCTATCACTATTACACACACTTAATTAGTATGGGCATACCCTGCTATAATTCCGTTTTATCTGTCGAGAATTAATATATTCAAATCATACCAAGTTACGATACCCTAACTTCGGATGAACTGAAGTAAATTGTATGTTTTTATGACTACATTTACAAATATTTGAAGGTCATATTACGTCCTTTTCCTGAATTAATCATTGCTGAATATGCAATATAACACACACGCTTGTTTCGTTAGGATTGCAGCAAATACAGCAACACGACATTATATACAACGTTGCAACACTGTGTACAAAAAACATTGAACGACTTCAACATCCAATATCTCATGAATGTACGATTTGCACTTCCTGTAATAATTAGACAAACATACGCACTTTAAATACACTAGATGAAGTTGCAGGAGGTTCAATCCATCTGTCGGTAGTAACAGTGAATACCAACTTTCACTGTACCCAGGGAGCGAACCTGGGCCACCTGAGACATGAATATGATAATCTGTAACCCTATACTTTTTTAATAGTAAAAGAAGAAATTGGTGTGATTGATCATCTCAGAACACGGTTCAGTGATAAATGATAGCTTTCGCCGGGTACCTTAAATCACGCTCACTATGGCCTGGTTCACTTTCAAAACACAAAGGTCGCCTCTCTGGGCTCCTTTGAGTCTGTCTCCGCACAGCGAAATGCATTATTCTTATCCTGGCGGCTTATCTAAACTTATTACACCTCGTATCTACTTGCGGTCTTAATTATTTTATCTATAGCGCGGCATATGCCTCGCGCTAATCAATTTTACTCGAAAGGAGCTTCATTTACATTTCTCAATACCAGCTTGAACTATGACCTGGATAATAAGCTGTCGCTTACCCCTCGACACGCTGAAAACAAGCCACCTGGCAGATGATTCTACTACATGGGTCAAGTTATTTCAAGCACTTCTGAGCTAAATAGGTACACAATGCATATTCCATCCTCATATCTCGTTCGTTGTCACCGACGTCTTAAATTCTAAAAGGGGGTTTCTTATATCATTATGCGAAGCGTCCAATCAACATACTGAGAAACTTGTGGTGACTCCTGTTAGCTAGTGAATCGGTGATGATCTGAGTCATTTATACAGAATATTTACGCCCTATTATTTTACGACACTTCGCACTTAATTAATCTAGGGTTCTTAAATCTACGTCATGCACTATAAACCCTTGTAAATAAACAGAAATGAAATATGGTTGCCCCAACCATGAAGAGTTATCTCCTATAAAACCCATCAAATAAGATGCCGTCAGCCTGCTGAAATAGCATATTGGTGACCTAGGTTACATCTTCATGCAAATTTACTTTGCATTTACACTAGGATACGACGTTCAAAGATACTAATAATTGAAAATGTACTCATCCTTCAGGAACCACGAACACAGCTTTACAGGGGGGCACACCCATGTATTTATTCGGTCTTCATCCTGCCTTCAGCGATGTGAATTCCTTTTATGACCAACTGGTGAGTCACGAACATGACGGCTTGATCTCGTGCGAGGTTCCAGACGACCTCTACTATACCAGGCGAAATTCCGGCAGGCAGCTATATGTCTCGTTCTCACTGCTACACAGGCGAAATTCCGGATGACAGCTAGATATCTCTTTCAATCCGAAGTTCTTGTAGACTCCTTATGTAAATGAGGGGAAGTTATTTCATGTGAATGCGTTAGTTTATATCACGCATGACAAATAAAATATATGGTTGTATCTGCTCAATGACACAAGCACCCCAGCCTAATGACGGTTATGTCTCTGAAGCCCGACATTATTCCCTCCTCATCTACATATCCTTCTTATTGACAACTACTCTAGGTCCTGAAGCTCCACTGGTTCACTTAGAAACGTCACTGGATACGCTACTAATGTGTTAACACTATCGTAATACACAACAATAATTCAGGCATACTCCACTGCACTTACTCATGCGTAAGTCGAGCTCATTACGGCGTTAGGGATTGATCTGACGAGGCACTGCCCTTATATATGCCGGCAATGAGCCGCTCATTCACTTTCCTAAATATTTTACGTTCGTTTCTGATACGCTCGCTCCACGCACTTTGTTAAATGCGTGCCTATTTATGTTAATTGAGCCGTATTAGTTCAGGCATATATGAGGCTCGATGAACGACCTGTTCGTCACACGGACAGCGATCATCACGGTTTCGTACCTTTTCTATTAAATTGTTAGCGGCACACTGTACGCGCAAATGGCTTAATTAGATTGTGGTTATTTCCACATATATTCACAGACTTTAATCAATCACCGTATTACACTATTCACACTACAGACTGATTTCATTATAAAGAAATCACACCAAATCACGACGAACTGGTAACGAACTGATGTCGAACTGAAAATGAACTGGTGGTGTCTGTTCTGCAGCTCCGTACTATATAGTCAAGATACCCTGAAGCTAGTAGTGGGGGGAGGAAACGCCCCTTTCTTGAAATGTGCTCCGGTAATACGTAACGGAAGGTAACGAACAGGGTATCAAATTGTAGCTCCTGTACTCCCATTTTCACTGAGTGAATCTAATTAACATAGCTTCGTGGATTCTCAAGCAATCTTAAAAGCGTCCTTTGGTCTCTGTCGGTGGATGATTATTATTATTATTATTATTATTATTATTAAAGCGTCTTTATTGTGGCGAAGTTAGGGCTCCCGGTCCTTTCTTATACTTAACCTCTTCATAATTTTTACATAAAATTGAAACATATGAAATCTTTACAACCTAAAGTATAACTAAAGCAACTAAAGTATCACTAACTAAACTAACTAAAGTGAGTAAAGTATAACTAAAGTATAAACAGGAACACATTACAATAAACAACTATATTTACTCTCATTCATGCATCCCATTAACACTCAAGAAAGACTGGAAGTGCATATAAGATGACGCTGGCAAAGGATTTTAAATTTTGTTTTAGATTTAGCTTCCCTTATGTCATTGCGGAGTTCATTTCACCAGCTCGTGGCGGTGATCGTGAACGATCTGTTGTAGGTTGCGGTTCGATGCACAGAAATTTCTAGCGTACAGCCTCACCGGGTATTGAACAGGTGTAGGGAACTAAGGTAGCGAAATCTGGTGGATAGGTAAGGAGGAGTGTTTTCAAAAAGCACTTGATACACCAAAGTAGTTGGATGGAGTCTACGTCTGTCATTCAGTCGTAACTAAGATAATTGTCTATAGTATGGGGGTACGTGGGCATATGGTCGTATGTCAAGTGCATAACTGATGCATGCATTTTGGGCACGTTGTAGTCTCATGCCTTGCTCGTTATTGATATCAATAAAAACTGTATCACAGTATTCGAGAATTGGAAACAAAAGTGATTGAATGAGCTTTATTTTCAGGGACCAAGGAAAAATATTTTAAACCGCAAGTTTTTCGAAGTACCAATGATTATTGCTTGCGTTTTAAGTGGATAAATTTTGAGATTGTTACTCAATGCAAAATTACTTATGAGACTTAAATCTGCGTTAACTTGTTGTGCAGCACTCTGAATTTTATCAGTTCATGAGTGGTAGTAGATCTGCAGATCATCAGCATAAAGATGATACTTGCAATGTGTAATAAATTTGGCAACACCGTGTAAGTAAATTGCAAACAGCAATGGTCCAAGTACAGACCCTTGGGTGACACCGAGGGGTTTGCTAAGCCACTCAGATCCGCTATTATTTACTTTGACACACTGACGGCGATTTTTGAGGTACGAACTGAAAAAGTTCATTGCCGTCTTGCTGAAATTTAATGAATCCAATTTTGAAAGTAGCAGTTGAGGAACAACAGTATCAAAAGCGCTAGAAAAATCAAGTAAAACCAGTACAGTCACTTGTTGAGTGTCCATTGCGTGTCGGATATCATCAGTTACTTTCAGTAGGGCAGTCGTTGTGCCGTGTCCTTTCTTGAAACCAGATTGGAAAGGGTCAAGCAGTGAGTAGTTAGTCAAGCAAGTGAGGACTTGTTCGTGTACCAAGCGTTCTAGTAGTTTGGAAAGGGGTGGGATAATGGATATAGGGCGATAACCTTATGGTAAACTAGGAGAATTCTTCTCAGGAATGGGAATGACGATACCGTACTTCCACACAGTTGGGAATACTCCCTATACAAGGCAATCATTAAATATATGCGTCATAATAGGTAATATTGCACCAATATAATTTTTATTAAAGATAATGGTATGTCGTCATTACCTGGAGCATCTGACTTGAGGGAGTAAATTATACGCTTCACATCGTTCGCACCAAATTTTTGAATGTGAATTTTACTTGATTTACTCGGGATTGAGCATTTAAGGCGTTAATATCATCATCATCGGTTAGGTCATCAACTGGTACATGATTATTATTATTATTATTATTATTATTATTATTATTATTATTATTATTATTATTATTATTATTATCATAGTCATTATTGTTAGTAATATCATTATTAGTGTATGCTGCTTTCGTAAAATGAGAATTTGTATCATCAAGTGGTATACTGGGTGCCTGCTTGGTCAGGCTGCGACCTATTTCCATCTGATGCAAATGTTTCCATATTAGTGCTGAACTTCGTCTGTTTGTTATCTCTTGAATATATTTATACTTGCTGTTACGAATTAATTGCTTAACTTGATTTCGAAGAATGCGGTAATTTTCGAAATCACTAGTGCTTTCAGTTCGCCTAAATCGCCTATACCTTGCATCACGATTTGCCATTACCGACTTAATTTCATTTGTTAGCCAAGGAGACGCAGGGTGAGAAACTCGAATTTGCTTCTTCGGAGCGTGTTTGTCATACAGTCCAAATATTAAAGGGTTCAGTCTGTCAACCTTATCATCAATGTCATTAGTCAGTAGAATGTCATTCCACGGCAGTTGATATGCTTCATTTCGTATTATCTCAGTATTAAAATGCTTGTTGAAGCCCCTTCGCATTATGTACCTGGTTTTGTACTTTGGTACCTTGAGAGAGTAACATAAGTATATGAGATCATGGGTCGAAATGCCTGGCACAGCAAGCTGTCCATGTTTTACCACTTACTGCGGATTGTTTGTTATATTAACGTCAATCAGTGTGTGAGACGTGTGGTTTATTGTGTGAACGTAGTTAGTCGTGTTAAGTGTCAGTATATTGTAATCCATGCCATGGAATAAGTTTTATAAGTATGTTGATTCGTTACTTGTAACAAGGAGATTAGTATTGAAGTCACCAAGAATGATTATGTTTTCGTACAGCGGAGTTAACTTCGATAATGCCACTTCTAGGTCAGATATGTGTCGTATGTCCAGCGCCTTGTATACCACTCCGATCAGTAGCTTTTGCTTATTAACCTAGAGTTCAACAAACATGAATTCAGGTGGGAATGGACATTTAGGATCTGAGATCATAATTTACGTTTAAAGTCCCTACGGCAATATATAGCGCAACCGTCCCCTACACGATTCAAACGATCTAGGCGATTTAACGTCATGTTATTCAGTTTAACGAGATCAGATTTGAGTGACTGCTGTAAACATGTCTCTGTTACACAAATACAATGCAAGTTACTGTTTCTAAGTAGTGCCTGCATTTCGTCAAAGTGACAAAGAAGCGATTGTGCATTGATGTGACAACACTGAAAATATTGTTGGTGGGGAGCTAACCTTTCCTTAAGAATGTCTTCTGCCACAGCTGGTGAAGGGGAAGGTAAGGGTGAAGGCGGTCGGCAATGAAGAGGGACAGGGTCAATGGCATCACAACATGCTGTTCGGTATAAATAATTGACTCATTTACGTTAGCCATTGTCAACAGAAAAATTCAAACTACTCACCCTAGTTGTTTCATAAGCATCTCCAGAAATATTTACACAATCACTCTCGCACACACTATCACTTTCACATATACAAACCGTATACGCTAATATATCACTCATTGTTATTTTCCCAGTCAACATCGTCGCTCACATAATTGTGCCATGCTGCTATCAAACATGTTCTGTACATTGTCTTTCAAAACAACAATGCGGCCGTCCTGTGTCCACACCCGTCGGAGCCCAAAGTGATCACGTGCCCTGTTTAAAATAGTTTTTCTGATACCTGTCAGGGATTCTGTCAGTAGAAGGCCAGTTCCTTTTAACAGCCGCTTAGCCCTCCAAACTCTGTCCCGGTCATGATAACGCACAAACTTCATGATTATAGGGCGCTTACCCGTAGCAACAACCTGAGCAGTGGTTCGTTTTAGCACCCCTAATCGATGGCAACGATCTATATCAGACATAGTTATATCTACTTTTAACTTGCCCTTCATCGTGCCGATAACTTTATCGTAAACGTTCTCTGCCGGATCCTCTGGAAAACCATGCAGCACTAAGCAGTTCCGCCGGCTGTACTGTTCAGCTTCATCAAGCAGTTCAGCCTGTTGTTCGAGGCGCTGTTCAGTATATTCCAGTATTTTTGTTATGTCTTTCAGCTCACTAGACACCCTTTCTTGGAACTGGGAGAACTCAGTCTTTAGTCGCTGCAGCTCTTCCGCGCGGCAGATGCATCTTGCGACGTGTTCCAAGCGGCCTTGGAAGTCCTTCACAACATCTTCAATAGACGCTACACGACGAATAGCTTCTTTAGCGGACATACTGAAAGATGTATCAGGTCAATAACAGATTAGTTACACTGAGAATGTCACAAAAGGCACTTGTTGACTGTTAATCTTGCTAACTGGCGAGATTTACTGGAGAGGCGTTTCACACAACAACAGCAGTTGGCGCCATCTTAACTCTGACGAGCGCTAGGGTAATCCTTGAGCTAGTTGCCTCGGTTGAGACCCAACATCTGGTAACCATTAAGGCGCAGACTTGTTACGGCGTAATTACCGTTCTTTCAATTATGTAGAGCACTTCTGGGCTCTATAATTATGTGTAAAATTCTCTGATTCAAATGAATGTTTGTTCGTGACTCTCCGTTGAGTATTTTGTTATTTATATTAATTATCTGGTGAAAAACCACTGAATTCGGCGAGTTGGCAGTTGTGAATGAATGAGGGAAATACGGTATAATGTTAGTTCTTATGTTGGATGTCCTCCACGAGCTCTACTACTGACCTAGATTCTCAGTCACGTGATAACGCGTCTCCTTTCATCTCGCTCGTAGTTGGAGTGAGAAAAATCAAGTACAAGCGCTCCTGCAATGCCTCGCTGCTAATTACCGACAACTAGAGTTGGGTCGCGCGAATCAGTGTACTGCCATTCGTATGCCGGAGCGGGTGGGAAAATCCCAACTTGGACAGTTTTTATCGTAGAATGACGCGGAAAACGGCATATTTCATCTCCTGGGTATCATGATATACTACAGGTGACGTTGTGAACGGTCACATTATATCATAACCATCTTTGAATCCTGGACATCTATTGGGTATGTGCGAGCATTCTGGGGAATTTTAGGTGATAGAGACCACTACTTAATCTGTAGTCAGCTAAGCATATCTAAGCCTAGACTAGAGAAAGTGAAATCTATCTGCAAACGAAGAATAGTAGAAAATATTCATGACGAGGAAATTAGACAGGAGTGCATGTATATGATGAGCGAAATGGAGACGGTAAGCAAGTTCAGGATATAAAAGAGAGAATGGGTGGCATACAGTGATTATATAGTAGAAACAGCAAGGGAATGCCGAAGAACAACTGAATGTAAAGGTGTGAAAAAGTGAACATCTTGGTGGCAGCCTGTTAACGAAAACGGAAGGCGTATCAAAAATGGCTCCAAAAAAGGAATGATGAATAAAGCGATTTGTACTTAGAAGAACGAAACAGATACATACATACATACGTACATACATACATACATACATACATACATACATACATACATACATACATACATTATCATTATAGACTGTTATGCCTTTCAGCGTTCAGTCTGCAAGCCTCTAAGAATTTACTAAACGTTGCCACAATCCTCGATTTGCAACTAGTGTTGTGGTCTCATTTAGTTCTATACCTCTTATCTTTAAATCGTTAGAAACCGAGTCTAACCATCGTCGTCTTGGCCTCCCTCTACTTCTCTTACCCTCCATAACAGAGTCCATTATCCTCCTAGGTAACCTATCCTCCTCCATTCGCCTCACATGACCCCACCACCGAAGCCGGTTTAAGCGTACAGCTTCATCCATCGAGTTCATTCCTAAATTAGCCTTTATCTCCTCATTCCGAGTACCCTCCTGTCATTGTTCCCACCTGTTTGTACCAGCAATCATTCTCGCTACTTTCATGTCTGTTACTTCTAACTTATGAATAAGATATCCTGAGTCCACCCAGCTTTCGCTCCCGTAAAGCAAAGTTGGTCTGAAAACAGACCGATGTAAAGATAGTTTCGTCTGGGAGCTGACTTCCTTCTTACAGAATACTGCTGGTCGCAACTGCGAGCTCACTGCATTTGCTTTACTACACCTTGATTCAATCTCTCTTACTATATTACCATCCTGGGAGAACACACAACCTAAATACTTGAAATTATCGACCTGTTCTAGCTTTGTATCACCAATCTGACATTCAATTCTGTTGAATTTCTTACCTATTGACATCAATTTAGTCTTCGAGAGGCTAATTTTCATACCATACTCATTGCACCTATTTTCAAGTTCCAAGATATTAGACTGCAGGCTTTCGGTACAGTTTGCCATTAAGACCAAGTCGTCAGCATAGGCCAAACTGCTTACTACATTTCCACCTAACTGAATCCCTCCCTGCCATTTTATACCTTTCAGCAGATGATCCATGTAAACTACAAACAGCAAAGGTGAAAGATTACAGCCTTGTCTAACCCCTGTAAGTACCCTGAACCAAGAACTCATTCTACCATCAATTCTCACTGAAGCCCAATTGTCAACATAAATGCCTTTGATTGATTTTAATAATCTACCTTTAATTCCATAGTCCCCCCGATGAATACAAATAATTGTTGAGTCCAGGAAGTATTGGAAAAATTTCGGAAATTACCTGAAAATGCTGGGTCAAGCGACAGGGAAACCTATCCGGGCAGTAATAAAGAAACTGAGAAAGGGATGGAAAAATGAAATGAATAGTGTTTTGGGTAAATCAGGTGAACTCACTGGACAGGTGAAGGGAATATTTTGAAGAGCTTCTCAACGTGAAAGAAAATATTTCTAGTGACATCACGAACTACCGAGTTCATGGGGGAAGAGGTCAGTGATGTTGATCAAATAACGCCTGAAGAGATGCAAAGTGTGGGAAATAAACTCCGTTGTCATAAGAAAGTAAAACCGATGAAAATAGACCCAAATTGGAGAAATATAATGGAAAGATAGGGATGAAATGACTTCATCTATATATACTGTGCCCTTTTCAAGGCCTCCGATGCGGTATTCTTCTTTCTCGATTGATGCGCCGGCTGCTTCTGTAAACAAATGACATTACATAATACTTACCGCTCGTGTAGACTCTTATCTTTTCAGGTATGGTTACGTCCTTCAGCTTTCCTCGGGGTTGACAGGCCACACACAATCGGAGTTGAGGAAGTGAAAGACGAGGGTCACTAAACTACTAAATTGACGGTACCCAGAGACTGAATTAAATTTGAATAATAAAATAGTTTATTGAACAAAGTCGGAAAAATGTGTAAAAAAATAAAATGAAGTTAAATTAAATTAAAATCAATAAGGTTACTTGAAAATATTACAATACAAAATCTCCTCAACGAAATATTAAAACATCTGCCTAAATGAATTCGACTGAAGGTCGATAAATTTTTCTAATACTCATCACCATCGAACTGGTGCCTCTTATGTACGAGATACAACCACAACAGACTACAGGTCCATTAATACCCAGCATTTAAATAAGGCACATGAAATGCATTTAAATCATATTTCAAATAACTGGACTTGCATGACATTAAATAATTAATTAATTAAATGATTCCATAATGTGGATGTCCTAGACTTGATGACACTAAGTTCAATTTAAGTTGATAACTGCCCAACTGTAAAATATAATTGTGTACAATCACCTTGGTTAATAAAGGAAAATCCATGAACACGGTGTCTCACCACCATTCTATTTCTTAACCACAAAATTGAATAAAGATTGGCTGAACCAAGAAAAGTTGTCAAATCAAACGTTGATGACGAATAGTTACTTATTTAGTTAATTTGCACATTATCAGCTGTGAGAGCCTGGACACTTTACAAATGAAATAGAACAAGTTAGGCCATGTGCCTTACTTTTACCTTGTTAAATGAATTCGACCCTTTTACAAATTAATTTATTTTACCTTGCCGCTGTCTATATTTTCACAGAGAATTATTAAAATTATATGGCATCACCATCGATGGAGGCAGATTCCATCTTGTCTACGTATTTTACGGCACTTATTACACAGCTATTTTTTTTTTTATCAAGGGTCGAACCATTTACCTACTTTAACCTTTTGTAGTGGGGTTCAAAGTTTTTGTGATTTACGATGTCCTAGAGCATAAATGCTTACTTTGATATTGGCTATGAGCGATCTGTGGTCTTGCTAACCTAACACAATTGAAATTATTATTTACAAAATGTACATGGCAATGGAGTAATCACAGTGCTCCAAAGAAAACAAATTAATTAAAAAATAACCTAACTACTCCTATCTTATTTACATCAATTAAATCATGAACAATCTTTCACGTACCTTCTGGCACTACATTAAAAAAATATTAAAACACGGTGATCAAAAATATATCCGCGCAAAGCAAAAAGAAACCGTATAAGGATAATCACAATAAAATGGACGTGATCACTGCCTATCCGATTTTAAATAAAACACGCACAGATCCAGATGCAGGAAAATCGTAATAAAACAGATTTAAAGTAACAATAGGGTGAATTTGATGGCAATCTCGTGATATCAGACGTTAAATGTCTTTCAAGAATTCCAACTAAGAAGATTATACGTCAAAATAATTATGATTGACTTTCAAAATTTCCTACCTAAAAATGTCACATATATCGTCGAAGATTTAACTACCCTAGTTAAATTGTTTACCTCTCAATCACATTCATCTCATTATTCTTAAAGTGGCACCTATTTGCCAATATAGCCTCGCTCATTTGATTACGGGCCAATCATTAATAATACATTGTGTCGTACGCATTCATTTATTACGACACCATAATACAACATGGTCCTCAAGCTTCATATTTTCCATTTTACACTTGCTATCATCAGGGGTATTACCATCTCTTTGTTCATTTATTTCATCTTATTTTCACATTCACATGCCATGGATTATCAGATTTGACTTGCAATGGTTTCCCTATCCTTATTTATTGACTATAACAACAAGATTTGCCTGTCAAATACCCAGTTAGCGAAAATGTGAATCCACGCACTCGCGAAGAAAATAAAAAAGTATTTATATACGAAATAAACACAATACCGCAAATAACAGGTAAGATGTCCAACGAAAACGATCATCAAAAAGTGCGATAGTGCAAAATGAATAATAAAATTGGATCCGCTATAATTACAGTTATTTAAAAATCCAAAACAACTCGGCAGCGTCCACAAAATCCAAATATCACCAAAACACCATATCATTACGTTAAAAATCAGAACTACCGAGCTCGATAGCTGCAGTCGCTTAAGTGCGGCCAGTGTCCAGTATTCGGGAGATAGTAGGTTCGAACCCCACTGTCGGCAGCCCTGAAAATGGTTTTCCGTGGTTTCCCATTTTTACACCAGGCAAATGCTGGGGCTGTACCTTAATTAAGGCCACGGCCGCTTCCTTCCCACTCCTAGCCCTTTCCTGTCCCATCGTCGCCATAAGACCTATCTGTGTCGGTGCGACGTAAAGCAACTAGCAAAAAAATAATCAGAACTAGTACTGGACATAAAATATCTACCGAGCTTTTTAGATTCACGTCCTGGTCTCACCTCTAACTCTAACTACAAATAATATCGAAGAATATAATTACACCATCCGGTACGTAAAATTTATAATTATTAAGCCTACATAAATCGTTACCCTAAATTTGACCACTGATTGTTCATAGCCCTCAAGTAAATTGTTACATGATTATAATATGCTCACATTACCTTTGTGCTGGAAGGCGGGTTGGATCCTCACAGTCCCTGCTACATGATTTTACACCATCTTCTTCATCTTGCGAAGGCTATTCAACACTATATACACACGAATTGGATCCATTCTGATGCTTGCGTTGCACACGTAAGATTATTTCACACGCCTTTTAACTATTATATGAAGAAAAACATAAATTACACTACAATAGCTCTCGATGAGTTGACGTGCACTGGAAGAAAAACGTCTACCTGGCCATCTGCTGCTGGTCGTCTCTATTCAGCACCCTCCTTTTACCGCTTGTTTACACAAGGGATTTTAGCAGCCATCGACCTCTCTCTGACAAATGAAAGTGGATACCAGTCCCTGTACCGTTAAGCTCCAGTAGTAAACCCTGCAATTAGCTCACCTAATGTTTGCTCCCAAATGTCTCAGATGAAATAACCATTTTATAGAATGCTCACGTTTAATTGTAGTGTTCCCATGTAAGATATGGAGGAATGTTTATGAAAATACCGTCCTCCAAAACAATACTTCTCCAATAGAATCGTAACGTGCAAGCTAATTGTGAGCTAAGAAAAGTTGTATAATTAAAGATTAAGCAAACTCCTATTGTCCGTCTCTGTTGTCCGCCAGCCTAATTACATTAAATGTTCATTTATGGAAAGTTTGTAAAACAGCTACCATTGTAATTTTTTCTAGGATAATTGTTTGACTGATTCCTAAAATCTGATATTATTTTAGAGTTCTCTCTAAGTGTTCTTTGCTTGCCTAAGTCTCTACTCACAAAATGTTAAGTCGTCTCACTGCACTCACTGTAGAATCACCTGTCTGCACTGAAATTTCAAGTAGGACTGAGATATCACCACACTGCGGCTACTGCTTTTGTAAATTCTCACACCCCCACTTTAAAATAGTCCGATTGGAGGGGATGCGGCGTAGTTATACGGTACCTTGGATCGTTTTTCCACATGTCCGTAGGTTAAAATGTTCGGAAATGCACTCTAAATACTCCAAAATTTGGTTTGCTTTGAGTTTGTATTGCGTTATCAGAAGTGATCGCAGCTTAATTTTTAAATTGAAAAGCGTCATAGGGCCTATTTACACTGGGAACATGGCGCCTTGCCGCCATGACACTCCGCTCTCTGGGCGCAACCACTCTTCCAAACAATGTTGAAAACTTATGTTTTGAGAAATATTTAACCACGTATTTGCGTGAAATATTCGTTAAATATTATTTGCAAGTCAGGACACTGTATTCCACCATTACTTTTGACACCAAATCACAAAAAAACTGGATACAGATTCCCGCTAGGACATGACACTTAAATTTTTTAAATTGTGATTGGTTGAAATTTTGCCGCTCCTAGTGGCTTGGGTGGAACCACCTTCTGCCGAGGGGTGACAGGAATTTTGTTTTTCTTTCTCGCACACTAGGGATGGGCACATTCCATATTGCCGATTTCACGTGAGAAACCAGATAGAAGGTCTGCGGTCTTCGGTGCAATAAAACTTTATTAGAGGGAGGCTTTTAGTTAGCTATTTCCTGTTCGTGACTTAAAGCATATTTGACGGATGTACTTCCAGCCAACACGGCTCCTGGGTGTCGCTTTGTGAGACTGCTAGCTTTTTCCTGCCTGTGCAGTGTTCACATATGCGAATTTCAATAATTTAACTATCATTTTCATTAGGCTCATTCGATTATGGGTGCAATACAAAATAAAATAACTTGTCCTGACTGACTGACTGACTGACTGACTGACTGACTGACTGACTGACTGACTGACTGACTGACTGACTGACTGACTGATTCATCATCGCCGAGTCAAAACTACTGGACATAAAGAAATGAAATTTTCGGGATACATTCATATTAACATGTAGGTGCTCCCTAAGGGAGGATTTTTGGATATTTCGTCATTAAGGGGGTGAAAAGGAGGTAAAATTTTAAAATTAGGATATCTATATGTCAAAACCTTAAAATTTTACAAACGTAAAAATTGGTATTTCGAATCTCCTTTAACAATAAAGAAACACGTATTATTTTTGTTTTCGGAAAATCCCAGTAAGGGGGTTAAAAAGGGGAGAAATGGGTTCAACACATTTTACGAGGAGACTTATATCCCCAAAACTGAAAATGTTACAGAGATGAAATTTGAAATACCGAATCACCTTTGAAAATAAAGGAACACGTATTTTTATGTTTTTAGATAATCCTATGAATAAGGGGTGACCAGGAGTGAGAAACGGGGTGAATGTTTAAAAAGACTATATCTGCAAATTATGTCAGACAAGTAACGTATTACAGATTTGAAAACTTGTATTTGGAATTTCCTGAAAAAGTAAAGAAACAAATTATTTTCCGGAAAATCTCACTTAAGGGGAACTGGAAAAGGTGGAGAAATTTTAAAATTAGCGTATCTACGGTATATCTAAAATACTTGACATGTTGCAAACGTGAAAATTGGTATTTGGATTATCCTTCAAAAATAACTAAACACTTATTCTTTCGTTTTCGGGAGAAACCCTGAACGGGGGGTGGGAGGTGAAGGAATCGAATAATTCGTTGAATTATTTGTATGTGGATACTTATATCTCAAAAAATAAAGATGTTAAAGACGTTAAAATTGGTATTTGGAATCTCCTTTAAAAATAAAGAAACACGTATTTGGTGGGGGAATCAACTTGGTGCGGTGGGGATGAAAACGGAGATGAATTATTGTTACGAGGATACATATATCTCAAAAACTGAAGATTTTACAGTCGTGATAAATGGCATTTGGAGGTTCTTTTAAAGAAACGGGCTCTGTTTGTTTTTGGAAAATTCACTTGAGTGGGGAGAGTAAAAGAAAGTAAAAAAATTGAATTCTTTTTCTGGAGAAACTTATATCTGAAACTGAAGGTTACAGACGTGGAAATTTGTATTTGGAATCCCATTGAAAAATAAAGAAACACGCATGTTTTGGAGGGCGAATCAACTTAAGGGGCTGGGGTGAAATAGGAGTCGAATTATTTTTTATGAGGATACTTTTATGTCAAAAACTGAAGATGTTAGATGCATGAACATTTGTGTTTGGAATCTCCTTTCAAAGTAAAGAAATACGCGTTCTTTTATCTTCGGAAAAACCACTTAGGGGGTGACTGAATTGAAAAATTAATTGAATTCGTTGTATGAGGATACGTAGGCCTATACCTCATAAACTAAAGATGTTAATGACGTGAAAATTGGTATTTGGAATCTCCTTTAAACACAAAGAAATATGTACTTTTGTTTTCGAAAAATACACTTAGATGGGGGTGGGGATTGGGGAAGGACTGATCAAAAGGGTTGAATTCTTTTTGCGGGGATGAAATGAAATGGCGTATGGCTTTTAGTGCCGGCTGTGTCCGAGGACAAGTTCGCCTCGCCAGATGCAGGCCTTTTGAGTTGACTCTCGTAGGCGACATGCGCGTCGTGATGATGAATATGATGATGATGATGATGATGATGATGATGATGATGAAATGATGATGAACACGACACACACACCCAGCCCCCGTGCCCGCGAAATTAACCAAATATGGTTGAAATTCCCGACCCTGCCTGGAATCGAACCCGCGACCCCTGTGACCAAAGGCCAGCACGCTGACCATTTAGCCATGGAGCCGAACTTTCCGGGGATACTTACGTATATCTCATAAACTGAAGATGTAACAGGTGTGGGAATAGGTATTTGGAATCTCCTTCAAAAAAATAAAGGAATATGTATTTATTTTTCTACTTGAGAGAAAATTGTTTCTCATATGTATAGTTCTATGTCGCATGGTCATCTTAGCCCCAAAAGGTAATATCACAAACATGGTTTACAAAGAATTTCTGAGGTAAATTAAGCTCACTTTTTGGATGAGTGTTTATACTTCAGGAATTTTCAGATAATGAAATGGCGTATGGCTTTTAGTGCCGGGAGTGCCCGAGGACAAGTTCGGCTCGCCAGATGTATGTCTTTTGATTTGATTCCCGTAGGCGACCTGCGCGTCATGGTGAAGATGAAATGAAGATGAAGACAACACATACACCCAGCCCCTGTTTCAGCGGATTTAACCAATTCGATTTAAAATTCCCGCCCCTGCCGGGAATCGAACCTGGGACTCTCGCGACCTAAGGCCAGCACGCTAACCATTTAGCCATGGAGCCGGACTTTCAGATAATTTCTTAGTACAATGCCGAGTAGCGATTACTTTGATCATAGTACGAAGTCCACGCGAGCGAAGCCGCGGGTAATTGCTAGTAGAGTAATAAGATCAGCATGGAATATCAGTAAGGTAAGTCTGATTGGACGAATGCAGTAATGCACCTAACTGTAATCAAGGGAACAGGAAATATTGCAACAATTACCCAGGTATTTTACTGATCAGCATATCACGCTGGGTGTTCACAGACATCCTGAATGGGAGGGTGCGATCAGTGGTGGAGAGTTGGTTGGTTGAAAGCTATCAGACCACAGAGGACCTGTTATGATCAGATTTTCAGTATGCGCCAGATAATTGAAGAATTCTACGAAATGAATGGGCAGTAATGTTTATGTTTCGTAGAAGTGAAAGAGTACCGAGGAACAGATGTTAGCCGTGCTTCGGATTACGGGTGGATTATTAAATGCAATGAAGGACATTTATATTGCGAATTGGGCTGCAGTGAGAATTGATTGTAGAATGAAGTTTTGGTCCAAAGTACTTACAGAAGTTGAAAAATGTTGTAATCGTTCACCTTTGTTGTTCTTGTTCATAGATTACATGAATCATCTACTGGAAGGTATAAAGTGGTGGAGAGAAATCCAGCTAGGTTGGAATACTGTATGTTAAATTGTTTGGTTTATGCTGATGACTTGGTAACTTATTACAATAATAGCTTGTGCTGAACGCCGGCAGTCTAATATCTTGGAATATGAAAATAGGTGCAATAAGTATGATATTAAGATTAATATTTCCAAAACTGAAGTGATGTCAGTAGGTAAGAAAACTAAGAGAACTGAAAATCACTTTGGGAATACAAAGCTGAAACCGGTAGATCATTTCAAGTATTTGGAATGTGTATTCTCCCAGGATAGTCGTATAGTAAGTCATAGTGAATTAATGCTAATGAGCTAATGCAGCGAGCTCGCAGTGGCGATCAACAGTACCCTGTTAGAAAGAAGTCAGCACCCGTACCGTACATTCTTTATACCGGCCTGTTTCCAGACCAACTTTGTTTTGCGGGAATGAAGGGTGGGTGGACTCAGGATATCTTACCCATAAGTTAGTAGTGACAAACATGAAATTAGCAAGAATGATCGCTGGTAAAACAGATGTGAACAATGGCAGGGCGGTACGCGGAATGAGGAGATAAGGATAAGATAGAAATGAACTCGATCGATGAAGCTGTACGCATTAACCGGCGGCGGGTGTTGGGTCGTAGAAGCGAATGGATGAGGATGGGTTACCAAGGAAAAAATCGGCTCGCCCATTGATGGTAAGAGAAGTAGAGAGAGACCAAGAAGACGATGGTTAGACTCAGTCTCTACTTATTTAAATATAAGAGATATAGAATTAAATGAAGCAACAAAGCTGGTTACAAATGAACATGTTGGCGGCGTGTAGTAAATTCAAAGAGGCTCGCACACTGAACGCTTTCCAATCAAAGAACTGAGGTTTAAATTGCAATGATCTTTACAATGGAATTTTGAACTAAATATCACGGGGCACCAGAAAAAGCATCTGGTCCTAAAACGCCCATCATAACCCGAAATACTGGGCTGAGTGGCTCAGCTGATATAGCTTTAAGCGTCTAAATCAACCAAGTTGGTGGGTTCAATCCCTTCTCAGTCCTATAGTATTCGAAGGTTCTAAAATACGCCAGCTGCGTATAAGGAGATTTACTGCTACTACGTATAGGACCAAATTCCCGCACTTCGACATCTCCAAAAACCAGAGAGTAGTTAATGGGGCGTAATACCTATAACATAGTTATAACCAAATATAGGCCTAAACTTTTTCATTTACAATTTTATTTACGTCACACCGACGCAAATAGGTCTTATGGCGACGATGGGATAGGAAATGCAAGAAGTGGGAAGGAAGTGACCGTGGTCTTAATTAAAGTACAGCCCTAGCATGTGCCTGGTGTGAAAATGAATGGGAACCACGAAAAACCATCTTCAGGGCTGCCGACAGTAAGGTTCGAACCCACTAGCTCTTGAATGCAAGCTGATAGCTACGTGTCCCAACCCACGCGGCCACTTGCTCGGTCCAAATGCAGTAGAAGCGAGGTAGGTACAATGACCATATAATTAGCTGGAATAAGTTGAAGGAAGTTTTTATTGTTGTTCGTAATTTGAGTAAGAAATTTGTTCACTGTTAATCTGGAAGTATATAACTCAATAGTAGTGACGGTAGTAAGTGTTATTTGTTGCTTGTGGTTTAAAGGGGCCTAACATCTAGGTCATCAACCCCAAGTTCTATTTCATGTCTGACACTTCAATCATTTATGAGTTTTCGCTGACACTTACTGAACACGAAAATGGAAACATCAAAAGAATCTCTTTTGATATTCCCAAGCATCCAAATCTGTTCCTACGTATGCAGAAAATTACCATTGTATAGTACTGCCTAAGAAGTGCTGGCTCCTTAGCTAAAATACGATTCAATATACGTCAGGTCATATAATTAGTGAAATGATAATGGGGATCAGTGATAGACTATCGGCCTCCGCATTCGAGGCCTGCGAGTTAAAACTCGGCAAAAGTAGTCGGACATTTGAAGAGGGATAGAAATACATTCGACACTTAAAGCCCTACGATGTCGGCAATTACAAGATCTCTGGTAACACAAGTGGAATTTACCCAGAAAAAAATAATTTCAAAACTCGGAAATAGGTCATCCAAAAAGAATTCTGCTTTCTCTGACATCCCGCAGTAGAAAATGCAACTTCAAAATTTACAGATAGGCAGCCTGCCAATCTGTTAGGGGCCCGCAGCTGTGATGTTGTATTCAGAAGATAGTGGGTTCGTACCCCACTGTTGGCAGCCTCAAAGATGGTTTCCCGTGATTTCCCATTTTCACACCAGGCAAAGGCTGGGGCTGTACCTTAATTAAGGCCACGACCACTTCCTTACCACTCCTAGCCCTTTCCTATGCCGTCGTCACCATGAGACCTGTCTGTGTCGGTGTGACGTCAAGCTAATTGTAAAAAATGAAATGGTGTCAAATTGAAATGTCTGCACAGAACGGCTGAGGCCTTACGATTATAATCGTAAGTTACTATTTATTTATTTTTTTATTTACTCGTATTTATTTAAACGTAACGTCCATTTAAAACACGTTCTTGCTGTTATTGCTTCAGTTTGGGACGCCGTGCTTGACAGCCCAGTTAACCCGTGTGGCTGCAATTACTATCCTCTAGGACACGAGGAAGGTACTCTTGACTAACACCCGATCGTCTAAATATTCTCCTGATCTGTGTTAAAGCTTACGGTTTTCAAACTCAAGATAAGGAAAATATTATTCTACTTAAGTAAGAAACAATAATGCCACTTCTGACGGAGCAGTTATTTTGTTTTTCTCTAGATAACCATTTCGATCATAACTCGCCGTTCTTCTGCTGCTTCAAGTTGTGACCGTACCGCCTATCGATCGCCTTTCAGCGACACACACCAGCGCGTGGTGGTGCTCAACTAACGGCCACTCACCACGACGGTTCCTTTTGAATCATTTATGAGTTTTCCCCGAGTCTCGTATGATATCACTGACTGAACACGAAAATGAGAACGTCAAAAGAACCTCATTTGATATTCCCAAGCATCCAAATCTATTCCTACGAATACTGAAAATTACCAGTATATTGTACTGCCTAAGAAGTGCTGGCTCCCCAGCCAAGATATGAATCGATATACGAAAAGTTAAATAATTACTGAAACCAATGAAGGTAATATAAAATAAACACACACTGTCCACATCTCGTTATCACTTAAAATACTGCTAATTTACTAATTCAGACATAAGTGTTATTTATTTATTTATTTATTTATTTATTTATTTATTTATTTATTTATTTATTTATTTATTTATTTATTTATTTATTTATTTATTTGCAGTGTTTTGGCACAATTCATGTTTAATTATAGGTTTAAATTTCTGGAAAATTTGCTTTTTGAATTGATACGATAGAGTGTATCCTCATTCTGCCCTGAACGCTCCTTCAGGGGTGTAACATCCGCATAGGCTCTCGAAAATAAATTTTACGTGACAGTGGGTAGGATAAGAGGTGCATAATTCACGAATAAAAATTACAGTCTTCGTTGGTACAAATAAAACTTATTGGCTAAAAGTAAAATACAATTGAAGTAAAAATGAGCGAATTTAAAAATTAATCTCAAATATTTAAAACAGATAAATCTTATTTGGGCCTCATTCCCCTCCTAAAGACAATTTACAGTTAATTGGAACGATGGGTGTGTTATTTGCTCAGTTGAATAAACAGATAAATAGTGTCATCTCTATTTATTCTACGGATCTCACACATTAATTATGCAGGAGAAGTAAAAGCTCCGGACACATTTAAATCTATCATGAATTATACGGGTTTAAAAATGGACACCACATAAAATTAAACTGAATTGAGGCCTTACAATGTTTCCCCAGGAGGCACTGATTCCCAGCTATGGCAGCGGTCATGGTAGCAAAGGTCTGAGAAAGGTCGTGTTGATACCGCTTAGTGAAGTATAGAAACACGTAAAAATGAGGACAAGGACAGTCAAAAGCGTTATTGAAAGTGGTGAAATTGGTGTTTTAGGAAATAAGTAAAGATATACGAAATGAAAATGTAACAAATCGGGAAAAATACGCTGAAATACTCTTTTGAACGAAATTTCACTCGTCTCCTACAGCAAAAATACACGTATGGGTGGTGTAAACTGTGAGGAGCAACGTGGACCAACTGAAGGCGCTGAAACTAGATTCGGCCAACAAACTCTGTTTTTATGAACGTAATATCTCGAATTATTTTAGACAGAGATTTGGACAATTTTTGAGGTTAAAGCAATGTTACTTTCTTTTCCGGTGAAAGGCTCCAGTTGAAACTACGGCAGCTGGAATCGAAGTGACAAGAGTAAGATTATTTAATATTTCCCTAGAAAAACCGAATGATAGAATACAAAACTACTTTTCTAAATATGACGAGGTCAAAAGAGTAACAAATGAATATGGCAGAGAAGTACAAATATCCTGTACCCAATGGAACAAAGCAAATGTATACCGAACTAAACCAACAAATCCTGTCCTCCGTTACTATGGATAGATACCGAGGCCAGATAATTTATGATGAGCAAGAAATAAAAAACGTGTTCAGTGTGTAATGCAGCTGACAACTTGGGTAGCACATGCCCGCGCCTTTGGAATATATCCGTACAACTAATTAGATATCCCATAAGTTAGAACCAGGACATGCAATAGAACAACAACAGAAAATTAAACAGTATAACACAGACTTTCCACCGTTGAGTGGCCAGTTCCCACCAAATGACAACGAAGGCAAGCTAAATCAAAAACCCCAGACATCAGGATGAACTCACATCAACAAACAGAGCCGTCTAATGATACCTTGAGGGCTGAACATAGACAACGAAATGATGAGTTGTCTGCTACAACTTATACCTCACCAGAGGAACAAGAGCTACGGCAATAAAACTCGATTATAACCGCACAAGAACACTCACTAGTATTAAATAATGCTACACCCGACCAAGCTGTAAACAATACAGCAATAAGCTCGGAGGTCCCTCTGATCTCGGGTGCTGAAAGTGAATTAATACAAGATAGGAAAGTGACAGCAGTTCAGATGCAATAGAAAGATGCACATGTTAATCAATTCCTTGACAGGTCACACTCCGAAATACAGTATATTTCACTAACTTTTCCCCACGGAAGAAGCATTAGAATTGAATGTATATCGAATGCAATGGTTGGACTAGGTAAATAAAATATCAAAGGAAATTGGAAGGACTGAGCTAATAGAACCCAGAACATGCTGACACACACCACACACAAAACAAGGACAGCACGCAGTCCAGAAAAACACCGGTAAACTGAAAATTACACGGTCTTCAAAAGACGGGCTACATAAAGCTACCACGCTGGCGTAGCAGGGGGAGAGGGATACTCCCACGTGGCGCGTCCCAGGTGGCGGATAGGGGGGTCCTAACCGGCTTTCCGGCGGACATGAGGGAAATAAAATACCTCTAGCGGACCAAACACACAACCCCCCTGTGGGTGGGGGACGCAGACGAAGAATTCACCCACGGTATCCCCTGCCTGTCGTAAGAGGCGACTAAAAGGAGCGACCACGGGATAATCAAATTAGAACTACTTGTGATTAGTACCACCAAGCGGAGTACACCATGGGTCACTTTTACTTGCGCGTAATACCACTATGTTGGGTACCAAGTAGCTTTGTGATTAGTAGCAAACGAGGGCTCGACGGCTTTCACAGTACCTGTGATTTGTAGCACTATATGAGCGACACCATGGGATGAGGGAACCCATAGTTCTGGCTTGCCTATGATTAGTACCCACTATATGAGGAACACCACGGGATAGTACGAGTCCTTGTGGTTAGTACCCTTATGTGATGAACACCATAGGTTTGCGTCGCCTGTAAATGGCGCCGCAGTGTGCAAAAAAGCGTAGGTCTGTAATACATGTGCGTATATCCTTACCTGTGAGTAGTACCATAATGTTTGGAATAACGCGAGTCTACGCTAATCTTGATTAGTACCGCAACTTGACAAATACCATGGTTCTACTTTCCTAGCGATAAGTACCATTGTGAGGGTCCGCTGACTTGGATTTTGGACCCCTTTTGACTACAAGTATCATCGATTCAGTATTGTGCTATAGAAGCAGTCCGTTGATCAATAATTCTATTGTTCTACGCCAACTTCTGTGCATGAGATGCACTGTGGTTCAGTTCCACTGATCGTTTTAAATTCATATCTATCCATCCATTCATTCTTCGTTCTCACGTTTTGAATTGTGGTCAGTGGACGTTTTTCGGCTTTTAATTTGTCATTTCATTTCGTCTCATTTCGTACCATTAGGGGTCTATGACCTAGATGTTAGGCCACTTTAAACAACAAGCATCATCATCATCACATAAAGCTACGCCACCATATATATGTCCAGAGGACCCTAGAACATAGTCTAGCAGAACAACAGAAAAGAGGTAGTGTATATAGAGCGAAGCAATCTATCATGTGTGAAAGACAAACCCTTTCGGTGATGCTACTGACTTATATACGAATTATTCTCTTAACATAAACTGCATCCAAAGCGCCAGTAAGCAGCCTCTCTTAAGGCAACGTATTCGTGACCAGAATATTGGCATTGCCTTTCTGCAGAAAGTAGCTAGTGGTGACTTACAACAATTTTCAATGAGATGCACATATTCGTTGTAAATCAATGAGCAACCCACATTTCAGCTTTCGGCCTTTCTCACACGCCAAAAAGGATGAGAACTTGAATTTTTGGAAGTTTGAATATCAACAATGTATATTCCCAGAATTTCGATACTCCTATCAATTCTGTAAAGGCTTGTGTTGTTGTTTTATAATTACATGTCTCTTCAAATTTTAGCCATCATGTGAAATGTTACATGACGGAATTTTACCCAGAAAAACACCGATTATTTAATATACCTGCAGATAAACGGACATAGGCCTTCCGCATTACATCACCTTTAAATACCAACGAGTATTGCTATTCGACCAGGATTCCTTGGGATCCTGCCTTATGTTAGATTATATTAAATAGAGCAGAGTTTATAAAGCAAGCAAAGCCATTCATGTATATGGCCTTGGATGAGCAGACGGGGAAATTTCCTTTGTACTATGCGGTAGAGCGTGGTTAGCTCGATGCTCGATCCGTTTTCTTCCGGGAATTAAGCTGATAATCACTTATAGAGTAGGCTAAAGGAAACTCATGATCATATGCTGCTCCAGAAGTGGAAGACTCGGTCTAAAATTTTCAACTTCCTGACAGGGAATGCAACCCACGACCTTCAGGGTTAAATGAGCATGCCTGTACCACCTTGAATTGGCAGCTTTCCCACAGTTCTTCGTAATTTCCACATTATGATTATTATTACTCTCATCATTGGTCATAAAATGCCGTAGAGAAATATATTCGACCTGGTTACGCACTGTTTGTTTCTGCTGATTGTTAAATGCTAATACATCAACTTTAAATACCAACCAGCATTACTATTCGACCAGGATTACTTGTAATCCTGACTTATGTTAGTTTATATTAAATAGAGCAGAGTTTATAAAGCACATATTCTTTATTTGGGTATTGAAAACGTTAACGAAAGTGAAATATGTACATTCTTACATGAAATGTATATTAATAATTATTCAAAAACTAAGTTGAATATGTTAGCGTGCCAGAGAACAATGAGAAAATCGTCCTTCGAACTGAAGGAGTTGGAGGAAGTTAAGTCCATAATAAACAATGGAGTGCACAGTGTACGTAAGAGAAACGAAAATGATTTAAGTTTGTCCAGTGAACGGAAAAGTAAATACACTTTATACACTGACCTCGTATAGAGCTAGCCACTCTGTCTCGCTAAGTACCGTCCTTTATGTGGCACATAAAGATAGTTTCACTTTACTAGGTAGTTCGCAATCAAATCGTAGTCGCTTCATCGCACATCAGGTAGAACCACCATGATGCATCGTGATAAGGTTAATATCAATTACTTTCTCTTAAGCCATCTGCGTACAGGTCTTGGAGAAGTGAAAGGCAAGGTAACCTCGGTACTAAGCGAGACAGAGTGGCTAACTCTATGCCAGGCAAGGCTTTTGATAGGGTAGATCGTGAGAGATTACTGACGAGAATGAGGGCAATTGGACTAGACAAAAAGTGGTTAAAGGGTGGCTAAATTTCTAGAAAATAGATCTCAAGAGTATTAGAGGAGGTGAAGCGTTATATGATCCTGTAATGAATAAGAGGGGTTCCCGCAGGGCAGTATTATTGGACCATTATATTTTCTTATAGATATAAATGATGTGAGTAAAGATCCGAAATCAGAGATAAGTATATTTATGGATGATGCTATACTGTATAGAGTAGTAAACGAGTTGGAGGATTATGAGCGACTGCAGGGGGACTTAAACAATGCAATGAGATGATCAGCAGACAATGGTATGAATGTAAATGCGATGAAAAGTCAAGTTGTAAGTTTCACCACGATGAAACGTCCTCTGTGTTGTTGGGATGATAGTAACTCACGGGAAAGTACTATATGTTAATATAAGGAATGATCTTCATTGGGGTAATCATACTTAAGAGGTAGTTAAGAAAGGTTATGGATCTCTTCACGTTTTTATGAGAGTATTGACGAAGTATGGCTTCTTATCATGACAGCACGCTCAGAACAGTTAGCTGGATGTAGGGCAGGGTATATGGAGATAAGTCAATGGTAAGACCACAGTTAGAGTATGGCTCCAGTTACTAATTCTCTTATCATGACAGCACGCTCAGAACAGTCAGCTGGATGTAGGGCAGAGTATATGGAGATAAGTCAATGGTAAGACCGCAGTTAGAGTATGGCTCCAGTGCATGGGAACCTCACCAGGACTACTTGATACGAGAACTGGAAAAAATTCAAAGCAAAGCAGCACGATTTGTTCTGGGTGATTTCCGACGAGGGAGTACCAGTAGTGTTACTAAAATGTTGCAAACTTTGGGCTGGGAAGGCTTGGGATTTAGGAGAGCAGATTCTTGACTATATGGTATGTCTCGAGCTGTCAGTGGTGAGCTGGCGTGGAATGACATAAGTAGAAGTATAAGCTTGAGTGAAGCTTTTAAATGTAGGAATGATCATAACATGAAGATAAAGCTGGAATTCAAGACGACAGATTGGCGCAAATAACTTCCTCATTTATAGGACCAGGAGTAAAGGACTGGAATAAGTTCTCAAGGGAAATGTTCGTTAAATTCCCAAGTTCGTTTAAAATATTTAAGAAAAAGATAGGTAAACAATTATAAATAAATGCAAATATGAGACAAGTAATGTATAGGAGATCTGCAATCTTGGCCACCGCCCCAAATGCAGATCAATGATTGATTGATTGATTGATTGATTGATTGATTGATTGATTGATTGATTGATTGATTGATTGATTGATTGATTGATTGATCGATCGATCGATCGATCGATCTTCGCCATCAGAATTAAACCGGCACTCATTTTTGGTCTAGCCTGAGTGCCTCTATATAGGAAGAAATCTCTATTCTAATTTGTTCGACTTATTAAAGATAAATGAACCCACGTTCCTCCACCTCGGATATGCAGCCCCTACTTTATGTTACCAAAGCGGCTATCTTCATTTATTTAATAACATTTCCAGAGTACGTCTCCATTCCTTATCATTGACGTCACCGTGGGATTAACACTTGCTGTCCCACGAGAAATGGCCTGCAGATTTTAAAAATAATTTTATAACATTAATCTGCTAACATTTTGCAAAAGTAAGATGCCAGAAGATAAGGAATGCAGGTGTTGACGAAGTATGGGCTCTTATCATGACAGCACGCTCAGAACAGTCAGCTGGATGTAGGGCAGAGTATATGGAGATAAACCGAGACACGAGTGTCGTTACAGTTTTACAACCCCAAGCATTCGAGCCATGCATACATACACGACCTCGGAAGTGGGTTAAGTGCAGTTAGAAAAGTTGGCGTGTGCTCGACTGGACGATACGGGAGGACGTGCGATGTATAACCACTGGAACTTGACACAATGTTTCTCACTATTATGTAATACTACGTTCTTTGCGACCAGCGATAACGCTCGTATCAACTACCACCACCACCACCACCACCACCACCACGAATTCATTCAGGGCCAACGAAATACACAGTACGTTGTACTGCATACATAAGTGACTCGTAAAGAACAACATTTATCTCAGTATTCAACGGGTAAATTTAATTTTCTAGTTTGTTTCAAGACAAGGACGAACGTCCGCTTACCAAGTCCGTTACATCCCCTTCAAATTGTAATTTGTAACAAGCTGAAGTTTGTTCAGTTTGTTCCGGGGTTATCCGTGGAGCATAAAGAGGTTAAAGAAGGTGCTGGGGTGAATGGGTCCAACTATAATGTTAAGAATTGAATTTAAAACTTAAACTGAAGGTTATATTTTCGGAACTTCAAACGTAACAGTTGTTTTCATGACAATATTACAGGTACAAGTAGCAATCATAAAACAAGACTAGGAAAGACCAGATTAGTGGTTATAACAGATCCTGGGCTTCAAGCCCTCGCTTCACTTTTCCTGAGCTCCTAGCTCAAATTAACAAAAAGAGCACAAATTTATACAAGGGCAGAAATCCCCTGATTCAAAGATCACTTTCTCCCAAAATTACAACATCTAGCCTTTAAGAGGCATTCATTAATGTTAAAAAATCTTTGAAAAAGAGCAAACAGGCTCTCAGTTTTCCAAGCCTACTCAAGGCAACATCAACTTAAAATTTCTGGCCTCTCAAGGCACAACTTACAATTGGAAAATGATTATACGGGGGTATTTAATACCCAACCTACTGGGCCTTCATGAAAAACAACAACGGTTAAATAAATGGCCCGAACATTAAATGAATGGAGGCGAACACTTGCACTCCTAGATGTGAACTCTTAAAACCTAAAGGGCACTAGGCCGATGAAACAGGGGCTATTCCCAAACTACTGAGGTGACTCGTATAGAAATTACATTACCACATTACAGAATGAAAAACAGTTATTGAAACGTAGCCACCTCAAACCAAGATGAAGGGGAGCTCGAGAGAGTACATCACTCTCTATCCCCGATTTACAGTTAAAGATTTATGAATTTTTAACATTTGCCGGCAAGGGTTACATTTTTAGAAAAAAGTTACATAGTTAATGATTCGGACCTTTCCCTCGGGTTAAACTGCGGAGTTAGCAAGAAAGATGTTATGTGGCCATTACCTTGTAGATGTACTGCTGACCGAATAAAGAGGACGCCGCCTCCTGCTTTGACACACACACTTAGTAAGATGACGATCAATTGGCCAAGAAACGAGAAAAGCCGCAGTTTATCAACCCTCAGGGAAGGTTTGAGATCATTCACGATTAATCAAGACACACCCACAGAATTTTATTGGTAGATTTCAAAAGTAACACTCAGAATCGGAGAAGAAGCCTGTGATAGGTGGAAAATTAATTACATAAATTAGTGATTGGTTGGAATCAAAACTGGCGGAAAGAAAAGGTAAATATTGCCAACCCAAAAGTAAATGAACATCAATGAGTTAAAATAACCTAGAAATACAAAACTTCTTTCAATTATAGGTTCTTTCACTTCGCACCAGGGTGCATGATCATAGTTTTTAGTGGTGTCATCTGTGGAAGAAATGTCCAAACTTCTTGATGAATTTCAAACAAAACAAGTAGAAATTCCCTCAGGTTAGGCAACTGCAATATAACAAAATTACATCATATGTCTGTGGTGACATCTTCTGAGTAAGGTTCTAAGTTGGTTTAGTTTTAGTTTCACAGTTTCACCAATAGAGGAGTTCATTTAGGCGCCAGTTTTAAAAGCGCGGCGTTGGGGTGAACCTCCCGAAACACAGTTAATAAGAAACTTCTGACATAGTTCTCTGAGTTAAAAGGTGAATTAGCGTAGCGACTTACCATACCGATCTAATCTCTAATGACTAACGTTCGAATGTTGGTAAGTGCGGGTCGGGGTTTTCTCTTTACAAATAATTCGACTTCAGGAAGAGCATTCGACCAAAAAGCGATACAGGGACCGATGACTTCGTTGTTAAGCCTCTTACAACGATAATCGTCAGCGAAACCCGAGATGAGTCAGAATAGCTACTTCAATCCCAAAATTATTTGCGGTAAGGATAAGAAATTATAAAATATTCGCTGCTTTATTGACAGCTGTGCCAGTTTTGTGGTCAGAGGGTAGCGTGATTACCCCGTACTCGGAGGCCCCGGAACCAGTTCCCTGTTAAACGAAGGATTTTAACTCCAGGTTTATGTATGGAACAGGTTTCACTTAGCCTCGTGAATCCAACCAAATAACTGTCTGAAACGGGATTCAGCAGATCCGGTAATGAAAACCAAGCAGCACGGCTGAGGACATCGTTACTTGGACCTCGTGACCGTCAAGAATTGAAATATCGGGAAGAGTTCAAACGCTGGCGAAGTATATAAGTCCCCAGAGGAAAATTAGAATCACTTAATTCGAGCCGTCATTATCCTTAGAAGGTGATGTAGACCAACTTTACAATCGAGAGGTTAACAACAAGATGTAAAATAAAAGGAAATTTGCAAGCTCAGCATGGAGCAGTAAAACAGCGGGTATGTTTGAATGTTAACGCTCTTCTTCTCTTTATTTTCGCTAAGATTCAATATTTGGTGTAAAGGGAGTTCCAATACTTTATGCAAACCGAAACCTTAAAATTTGAATAGGAACAATTTGATCCTAGTCGAGGCTTCGTAAGTTTTATTACGAAAAACACACTTCCACGTGCAAAGGTTACGACATGAGACCAGCAGCAGAGCAACAGTGTGTGAATTAAGGGTCAGTCAGTGGACAGCTACTAATCAGATGAGTGGTGGGGATGTAAGCTCGGAGCTGAAAACGAGAATTGCAAGACGCGCGTTCTTGCACCTAGAGCCATGTTTTGTGCGTGTTTATAACACAGTGATGATGGAAGAAAATTTGCAGCTGCAGTCAAAGTGATCAAGCTGAAAACTAGTTTATCTTACACCCTGGGACCCAAAATCCTGGCGTACTAGAGAGAGGAGAAGTCAAGACTTCGAAAGCGGATGCTGAATAACTATTAGGTCAAGTAGCCTATTGGTCTAAAATTTGTGCTCTGGTGCAGAAATGAATCATTGAAGCACATAATTGGAAAGCTGTCACTTCGGTGTGTCTTCCATAAATGGTTTCCAAGATTAATCCGGCATAATCTCACGTGTCAGATTCTATTGATGACGTGACAGTGGAAGAAGGAGGAAAACTGCTGGTGCTAGTGATTAAGATGAATAAAAAGGAAGGGGAGAAGATGTGTTCTTCGACATAACAGTCCAAGAGATATGTGGATATACCATTGTATGGATTTGATTCTTGGATAATCAGAAATGAGGATTGGAAACGACTGGGAGCGTTTGAGATGCGGGTCTGGAGACGAATGCTAAGGATTAAATGGATGTAAAAGAAATCAAACAAGAGCGTTCTGCAAGAAATTCAAGGAAAAGAGAACTGATGCTAACGATACAGAGAAGAAGTGCTAAAGCCACTGGCGAAATCCTGTGACAATAATACTTTTCTTACCAATCGGCTGGAAAGGAAAATCTCAGTGAAGAAAGACGGAGTACGACCGAGGAAAAACTTCCTTCAAGACTTGGCATGGAGTCTTCATTATGGTTCTTGTTATGAAACGAAACGACGAGTTGTGGACAGAGAAAAATATTTTCGTGGACAAGGTGTTGCCTTTCGACACTAAAGATGACCTATTATTTTTATTATTATTATTATTATTATTATTATTATTAACATAAGTATTAGTATTGATCTTATACTAAGTGTCTATGGCTACCTCAAGGTTATATTCTTCCAGAACTAAGGGATTTAAATAGAGTCAAATGATCACTAAAATGATCATTAAAAAAATGATGCTCATATTATTTATATTTTGATGTTCAATCAATAATAATAATGATAGTATACCGGGCAAGTTGGCCGTGCGGCTCGGGGCGCGAGGCTGTGAGCTTAAATGCGGGAGATAGTGGGTTCTAAACCCACTGTCAGCAGGCCTGAAGATGGTTTTCCAAGGTTTCCCATTTTTAAACTGGGCAAATGCTGGGGCTGTACCTTATTGAAGACCATGGCCACGTCCTTCCCACTCCTAGGTCTTTCATGCCCATCGCCGCTATAAGACCTATCTATGTACCGGGCGAGTTCGCCGTGCTGTCAGGGGCACGTGGCTGTGAACTTGCATCCGGGAGGTAGAGGGTTCGAATCCCACTGTCGGCAGCCCTAAAGATGGTTTTCCGTGGTTTCCCATTTTCGTACCAGGCAAATGCTGGTGCTGTACCTTAATCAAGGCCACGGCCGCTGCCTTCCAACTCCTAGGCCTTTCATATGCCATCGTCACCATAAGACCTACTTGTGTCGGTGCGACGTAAAGATAATTGTTAAGAAAGATAATTTAATATTGTTTCCACAACATCTGTTTTCACTGCTACGGTATAACAGACACTAGAGTGTCTAAATGTGTCCTTCCGGAGGAATTTGCGGTACATTAAGCCAAAAGTACTGAGGTGTCGCACTTATCCGGTACTGAACCTGTTGTCTTGGGAAGAGAAGACGAACGACTAACCGGCTGTGCAGATGTGGCGACTGTCCGGGAGTGTGTGCCTATGATTACCTGAACCATATTATGCCAGAATCAGTAATGGTACGTATGTAACGTACCATTCCTTCTTTCTCCGGATGCTTTGTTGGAAACCGTGAGAATTACACCTAGGACGATTCGAGAGTGGGATTTCAAGCAATATTTGTCCTTGATTGCCCTCATAATGCTTATACTAACTCGCGGATTACGGATTATAGGGTCTCAATGCACTGAGTGGTTGTTGCGCTACACCAGAAATTGTACAATGTAAGCGCTTAATGCGTAACAGTCCTCGAAACCAAGCTGGAATGCTCTGCTCTTGAGAATGGTGCATTCACCGTTTCGCAAGGGGAGTTGACTTGGTACAGAATTACATACAGGTGTTTGATGTTGAATTAACAGTCCATGAAGAAATCTTCAAAGGCAAGGACTGAATTAATTTGATTTCCTCTCACGATTCATCAGCTCTATCACTTCTGCCATTAACTGGCTAATCTATTTTGGAAATGGTCTCTTCAAGAGTAGCCATCAAATAACACATAGTCTATTTCGCAGGAAATATTAACCAGTCATTCTATGGAATGAGCAGGAATGTCATAGAATGCAGACAATCAAACGGGGAAGTATAAGTTCTTTTACAATGTTCTTAGGCATATTATAGAGCAGGGCCTCTCAAACGCCTAAAATCTCACGCGTACAAACAGTGGCGCAGAGTTCCTGTGCACAGTGCATCGATCCCGCTCGGCTCGGCTCGGACCAACGCTTTATCTCTGGGCTACTCGGCTAAGCTCGGCTGAACTCAGCTCGGATTTGGAGCGCTACGGAGCAAGTGAGGAAGAGGGAGACAGGGGGAGCGAGCGAGTCAGGCGTGGGGAAAGAGAGAAACAGCGCTATTGCTCCAAATCGAAGAGTGGGGGTCTGCACTCTGGTCAACCAAGCGAAGTCGTCTTTTGCACCGTGCACAGTGCATGCACCAGGCGCATGCACCCTGAGAGGCCCTGTTATAGAGTGATAAAATCAAAGCAAGTGATGTGTTGTCAAACATTACGGGTCATGGTTTAGGAGCTCACTGCTGCTCAAGTTCTCATTTCCTGACGTTGACAAGGAGAGAGGTGATTCTCGCAATGTGCTGACAGTCGTCGTTAAGGTGACTAAAGATGGTTTCTAGGAACATTGGGCAGTGCGTGAGTTTCAGAAGCAGCTTTATTCGAGTCGTTTATCAGATGTATGTGTAAAACAATGAACCCAAGTATGAACTACTCTTGTGTGAAACATAAAATATAGAGCAAGTAAACGTGACACTCACCCCATACTTCCGGTTCTATGGCTAAATGGTTAGTGTGCTGGCCTTCGGTCCAGGGGGTCACGGATTCGATTCCCAGCCTGGTGAGGTATTTGTTAATTCCAAAGGCTCGAGGGCTGGGTATGCTTGTCGTCTTAATAATTGGAATTCATCATAGGTAGGGCCCCATCCGCACAGATGCGTAGGTCGACCATACGGGGTCAACTCGAAAGACTTTACCAGGTCTCTTTGGAGTCCACACGCCATTATCATTATTACCCCATTCTTATGGCAACACACAGGTCACTTGAACGTTTCAAACAGCGTTCAAGGATTCCTGTATGTTTAATTATTAGTGTTTCCATTTTTTACTATTTTTTACGTCACACCGACAGAGATAGGTTTTATAGCGACGATGGGAGGGGAAAGGTTTAGGAGTGGGAAGGAAGCGGCCCTGGCCTTAATTAAGGCACAGCCTTGCCTGTTGTGAAGATGGGAAACCACGGAAAACCATCATCAGGGCTGCCGACAGTCGGGTTATAACCCACATTCTACCGGATACAAACTCACAGCGCGTTCCTAACCGCACGGCCAACTCGCCCGGTATATTAGTGTTTCCAAAGCAGGTTTTGAAATACTTAAGTCTTATTGAGGAGTTCTGTGCGTGTTATAATTAGTATATTAAAGGGAATTTTGAAAATATCAACGATTTTCGGGGTTTATTACAGTTACCATACAAGTGAATTACAATTTAAATGTATTTTTGTCTGGATTAGGGACTTCACCTATTTCTATTACGTGATCAAATGAAGATTTTTTCATTCTTCAAAATATCATTCCATTTTCATACTTAGCTCCAATAGTTTTCGACTTTGTTTATAAGCCTAAGTTATCTAGAGAACGGAATTTGCCATTTGCAAAAAAGTGCCAGGTATTCTTCGCAATTCCCAAATATTCAATGTGATGCCTCCTCGTTATATTTCACTGTCAACATGCTGAATGAAACAATCTGTTCCTTAAGTAACGATTCTAGTTGGCATGAAGCAATTTTTAAATTATTAAGTAAGTATATTAGCCCGGATGTGAGTATTACTTTCAGCTCTTCAATTCCTTTCAGATGTTCCAGGTTACATTTCCCTTTGGAGTTCTTTGATATGTCCTACACCTTTAATAATTCTTGCTGGCGTTGAAAGCACTTCTAATTTTAAACCTCTCCTTAAACTTCAATTCTGTTAAGGAAAGTTTGCAAAGGCTACTCATCTGAGTATGGCGGGAAGAATGCTGCCCAATTACATAATCAATCAATCAATCAATCAATCAATCAATCAATCAATCAATCAATCAATCAATCAATCAATCAATCAATCAATCAATCAATCAATCAATCAGTTAGACTGATCTGCATTTACGGCAGTCGCCCAGGTGGCAGATTTCCTATCTGTACTTTTCCTAGCCTTTTCTTAAATGATCGCAAGGAAATTGGAAAATTATTGAACATTTCCCTTCGTAAGTCATTCCATTCCCTAACTCCCCTTCTTATAAACGAATATTTTCCCCAATTTGTCCTCTTGAATTCCAACTTTATCTTCATATTGTGATCTTTCCTACTTTTAAATACACCACTCAAACTTATTCGTCTAATGATGTCCTCCCACGCCATCTCTCCACTGACAGCTTGGAACATACCACTTAATCGAGCAGCTCGTCTCCTTTCTCTCAAATCTTCCCAGCCCAAACTTTGCAACATTTTTGTAACGCTACACTCCACGAGGGTGGAGAACATTTTGTCCCTCAACTTTAGAATCGAATTTGGAAATGCTCCGATAATTAGAATTTATTAGTACATTTCTGAATTTGTGATTAACGGAGTGGATGACAACCCTGACTAGGATGGCGATATTCCATTAATGCAGGAGATGGGTGAGAGTGTATACCACTTTGTTGTTCTGAGTTGTAAGGAAACTCTGAAATGTTTCTTTCCTTGAAGATACGGCGAGTTTTTCATAATTCTATCTCCTAACACATGTACGAATCAGTAGATAAATCACACTAACATAATACATCCCGTAGATACCTTACACAGTAAGGGGAGTGGGAAAGCCCTACCTTGACGATGTTAACTTGACAGAAGAGATTTCCCAATATCGCAGGAACTAAAGGTTAAAGTTTTGACATATTTGCCACTGATAATTACAACCTTCCCCTAGGTACAGAATTAGAATGAAGTGGATTGAGTGAACAACTGTACATTTATTCATTCTTTAATGTTCCATATGTTGGGTAAAATGTCATTACAATTTTTCTAAATTAGAAACAATCAAGCGAAATACTTTTTCCTAGTTCAGTAGCTGCATTAAGACATAAAATCACTCTCTAAAAAAACGATCTCCTCAGCTTGTATACTTCATGAGATAATGGGTCAGACATGTGAAAGATGTCCTTTTTCAGAAACCGAGTTCAAGGTAAGACACAATGTTCACTCATACATTGACCCATGTCAGCACCTAGAAACAGCCTGATCCATAGTGAGCATTATCTGAGCGTTTACTATGACGGTGCCGGTAACTTCTCACACATAATTATGGAACAGATTTGTGAAAACCACGGCCTTCTAGATCAAATGGTTACAGAAATAGCTAATTTCAACGATAAGCATGCCCGAAGTTGTAAAATTTCTCACTTGTGCATTAGTATTCTAAAATATATTTTGTAAATGTTTACGGGTAGCGTATTTTAATAAATCATACGCCATTTCGTTCAGCTGAGTCCAAATAATTTTATGAGAAAACATTTCAAAAAAGTCATTTAAAATGCTTGCCCACTCCCCATAAGTGAACTGGGCTGATAATCACTTACATTTTCTATGAAACAGACAGTACGTTATTGTTATTTTTGTTCTTACCTTACCGTCATGTCTGCGGTGAAGAAAACCAGAATTTTGAGCGTTATGAGCATATAATGTTCTCACTAGCAATCTTGCCAGTGTAAATTAAGTACACATTTACAGCAACCAAATATTGAATGTTACGTGACTCTTAAACCTACGTCATATGCTGTGAAATCAAATTGAATTCAGAACACCAGAAAAAACTCATATGCGTGGATCGGTATGCAAACCGCGACTGCGTTGACGAAAAATTAGCAACGAAGTCTGTAAACTGTGATATCAGCGAGTACAGATGTATTTGGTTACTGTCGGATATATTTGTTCATAGATTAGAGCAGATGTAGGATGCAATAGTTACGTAGAAATGAAAAGGTTAGCACAGGATAGGGTGGCATGGAGAGCTGCATCAAACCAGTCTATGGACTGATGACTCAAACAACAACAACATATTTGTTCACCTTCTCTCTGGAAGCCGTAGTAAAATATGTATTTCACTGTACTACAGAATTAAATTATCTTTGTGAATTGCAAGTTATAGTAGTGGTTTTTATGTTGAGACATTAGTATAGTGTACTGTTCGTTGTTACCACAATGTGATGTAATATACCTTCAACAAGTTGTTTGTATAATCTTCAACAAGAGTAATTTATATGTGTTTCAGTTACGATATCCGGGGCAAGCACAGTGAACTGGCGTCGCACTGGAGAGACAAAGAGATCCTAGACGAAAGGGGCTACTTCAGAACAATCACCGAGCCGGCCACGCTGTCGTTAGATAACGTTGATGAGCGAGACGAAGGAGACTATCGCTGCCGTGTAGACTTTCGGCAGTCCCCGACTCGCAACACCAAAGTCAAGCTCACGGTCATCGGTAAGTAAACCACTCTTGTACTACCAGTGTCTTCTGTAGTAAAATGATGATTGGTTTGAGCTCCTTGATACAGTTGTTTTTTGTTTAAACTTCATCAAATTTCAAATGTTTTGTCATCTAAGGTTCAATATTGTGTGCTTTATATCTCGTCTGTATGTGCTGCGGGTTGGTATTTATCCGACAACATCGTAACATAGCGGTGTCTTCAGCTGCACCGACGGCATGCTGTAGTATATGCCTACTTTTTCAAATTTACTACCAATGAACTGGTTTCATTTCAGAAAAGTAGACTTATGCGGAAATAATTTTATAAGTTTTCACTGACTTTACCCGTTAGTGCACAATGAACATATTCGTCTGGATTATTTACCCATTATCATTTTTGTATGTAAGATTACTGAGTGAATTACTGATCTTCAACCTATGATGGTGCTGATGATAAAGGACGATGTTATAATTTATAAGACATTGTTTTCCATATAATTGAACATTACCTGAAAGAGATCACAATACAATAATATGAAAAATAGAAAATATACGTAGCAAACAAGTGAAATAAGAAAATACTCCATATCTAATGCATTTTTGAAATATATTGCTCTAACAAATATTGGCATTATACAATGTAAGTAGGCTTGTTCATTATTTTTCATAATTTATCAAAGTGTGAAAATTTTATAGTTATAGGATATAGGAATGAAAATAAAGGAGTCTGTACTTCCACCGTAACCGAGCTCGATTGTATAGTCATTTAAGTGTGGCCAGTATCCAGTAATCGAGAAATAGTGGGTTCGAACCCCACTGTCGACAACCCTGAAAATGTTTATCCGTGGTTTCTCATTGTCACACCAGGCAAATGCTGGGGATGTACCTTAATTAAGGCCACGGCCGATTCTTTCCGACTCCTAGCCCTTTCCTATCACATTGTCGCCTTAATACCTATCTGTGTCGGTGCGACGTAAGGCAACTTGTAAAAAAAATGAAAATGGAGGTAAGGAGCTCTATAAAATCTGTGTTACGATTTCCCGTAGGGAAAGGAATAACTGAGCTATCGATACGAACTTCATTATTAAATGGAACTATACTAACTAATAAGCTGGCACGGCAGTTAAAGTTGTTACGTGTTCAAAGATATAGTTTTAAAATCGGATAACTACTTTCTCAAAGAGAAGTAATGTTCTAACATGCAATTTTAGGGCATGATCGCAAGCTGCATCACACAGCGTTCAACAGCGCAAGGCTAGGCGGTATATTCTGGACGTGTTGACACACACGCTTGTTACCTGAGCAACACAACGTCGAGGTAGGCCATCGGTAACAAGTGTTATAAAATGTATGCGTACCTTGCTTTTAAAATGTTCGCAGAACAGGCTAATTAAATCATGGAAGACGTTCCTTATCATTTACGAAAGAAATAAGAATATTAGTTTTAAAGGAACTTATGGAAAGCTTTCACTTTTGCGTTGTAAAAGTTTACGATAAGGATATTTTTAATGAGCAAAATGAACGCTGTTATGGAAAGAGTGCAGAAATATCGTTTATTCCCAGTTCGTAGCATACGACCCGGAAACACAAGACAACGACGGTAAATGTAGTGCGGTTGGCGGTAGCGGCGAAAGAGGATATTATTTTAGTACTTTCGCTAAGTAGCTGTATAGTATATAGCACATCATACGCTTAGGAGTACGTTATCATACGTATGCAGGCCCTTAAGTCAGTATCAGTGAATTCTAGATCCTACATTGTGCAGCTAAATTCCTGAAAGGCATTTCACAGTTTTCCCTCGTATATAAAATTTCCAGTGTATTTTGAAATTTCGTAGTATTTCGTGTGTTCCCACTGCCACGAAAATAAAGCTATTTCACGTCCTTTCCTCACACAGACGTTTATTTCTTTCGCGAACTTTATCCTCCCTTTCCCACATTTAGTTATCTAGCTTGCTCTGCAGAGCTTTGAAATCAAGGGGTACATCACATTACAGTTACGAGACACGTTTATGACTGGGTACTTCGACGCTATGTTGCACTGTAACAGGCGTGTATGTGTCAACACGTCCAGAATGCATTGCCTAGCCTTCCGTTGTCGAACAAAAAGTCTTACGGCTCGAGATCATGCCCTCAAATAACACACTAAAGCTTTACCACTCTTTCAAAATATAGTCGTCAAATTTAAAAAAAATTACATCATTGAACTTGCAGCACCTTTGAACTTTTATGCCTGCCAGTTTAATTAGTATAGTTCTATTTATTTGGCTTTGTTCTAAATATAGTGCAATACATCCTCAGTTTACTCATGAGTATGATGTCTGAGATGCTAGCATTGAATATAATATTACATTACCATTTACTGAGCGAGTGGCTGCATGGCGTGAGTCACGTAGCTGTCAACTTGCATTCGGGAGATAATGGGTTCGATCCTCATTATCGGCAGCCCTGAAGATGGTTTTACGTGGTTACCCATATTCACACCAGGCAAATACTGGGAGTCTACCTCAATTAAGGCGACGGTCGCTTCCTCTCCCATCCTATACCTTTCCTATCCCATCTTCGCCTTAAGACCTATCCGTGCCGGTGCGAAGTAAAACAAATTGCAAAATACATAAATATTTTTAGTATTAGGATCGAATTTTAATCGTTTCTTTGAATGAACGAAATCCTTAAGTAAAACATGTTTTAAAAGAATATGGGGTTCTATCAAATATCAAAATAATTGTTAATACTGTAATAATAATAATAATAATAATAATAATAATAATAATAATAATAATAATAATAATAATAATAATAATAATAATAATAATAATAATAATACAATTATCAGGCAATTTTGGGATATGAAATATAATGAATAAATGTTTAATCTTCTAGGATCGATCCTAAATACATTTCTTTAGACTCTGCGAAATCAGTCACGTCTCGTTACATTCCTCACAGCTGTTATTATTATTATTATTATTATTATTATTATTATTATTATTATTATTATTATTATTATTACGGCTGCGATATATCAGTCATTAATAAATCACTTTGGGAGTGGCGACCCCATCGTACTAATAGCCTATATCTGCTTCATTCATTCCATCCCTGACCCGGTCAATGACTGGAAAACGGGTTGTGGTTTTTCATTTTCATTTTCATTACGGCTGCGACGTATGAAAATGTAGAAACCTTACACGGATGAATATTTTATGTGAGGATATCTTCTAGGTCATGATATCTTTCATATTTCGACAATCACACTTCAAAGTGGCTAATAATTTCAGTGAACTTCATAGTTGCAAATTAAAGAATATTAGCCTAAGGATAATATATCATGAAGCTTGTTTCACCTCTTGCCTGTCGGTATACGCTAGTAAATATTGAATGCCATGGCTAACACTTCGCTTAAGCCGGCAGCTCTTGGCGTGGCTGCATGCTCTGCTGAAACACCACCTCCCGACCCGGCGCTTAAGTAACCTCAACACTTCACGACATCAAAGCTGATATGTGCGCCTTTCGGAACAAGCAGCTCCCACGTAGGGGTGTACAGCTCGCTAGGCACTTAATGTTGGCTACCCTATGTTGAAACCTTTGATCTCCTTACATTATACACATTTATTATGAGGCGAACCAAGTGCATTGATAGGACGTGAGTTAAAATTTTATCTAGGTAATGATGATTTTTGCAAAATATCTTAGTAAGAATTACTTTAATATTCCTCAAATACTTCTTATAAATTTTAGTTGAGTTAGGAAGTGGCTAACAATTATGATTTTCCTAAGGAGATTTTAGTCTTTCTTTCGAATACGACAATTCCTAATTCTTGTATAATTTAAATTTATCCAGTGCGTATACGAGTTCCCTATGCTCATCATCACATTCTCTTGACTACTTATTCTCAAGTACCTGGAACTTTACTTCAAGATTTAATATTTTCGCTTCACTCTGTCCCCTAAATTCTTCCAGTGATAAGACCCTTAAATGCCACCGATTTAAATGAGATTACAACCTTAGTACTGACAAAAGAAGAAGATTATTGTAGGTACAGTATTATGTAACGTTCCCTCAAACATCATCATTGGTTTACAACCCTGAGACTGACTAGTTTCCATAAATCATTTCCAGATTATCCTTGTCAATTGCCACTTCCTCCATTTAAACATAATTCTGTGCCTGGATGTCAATTAGGATCTTTTTGAAGAAAGGTTTTTAGTGGTTCACCGCATGGATGTTGTCCTTCAACGAAGTCTTCTACTAGAGTTCTCATTATATTGGAATGGAGAATTGTGCGGCCCTACCATGCAAGACGACGATTACCGATGGTGCGAAGGATTGATCTCCGTTGGTTCACAGTATCTAGGACTCTGGTGTTTGAAATCTTATCTCTCTACGTTACATTTATTATTTTACGATAGCAGCATACATCAAATGCTTCTTTTCATTAGTTATTCTCCACGTTCCACCTGTTCTTACAAATGCGCTTAGCATTCTCATTCGTATTGGAAGACTAAGTTGGCTAGTACACAGTAATCTCTTCTGCATAAAAGCTGTTTTTACCTGAGCAATACGACATTTAACTTCAGCGGTGCAGCTTTCAGTCGTCTGAAATCTTCTGACCTAGGTATGTGAAAGACTTGACTTGTTCTATATCCCAATCATCTTCAAATAATATCATTCTGAAAATACAGATGTACGCAATCTTCTGTGCGAACCGTTTGTGCCAACGATTTTTCACGATACACAACCGCTCGAAACACGAAAAGAACCGAGCGAGTTGGCCGTGCGGTTAGGCACGCGCAGCTACGAGCTTGCATTCGTGAGATAGTGGGTTCTTACCTCACTGTCGGCTACTACGAACATGGTTCTCCGTGGTTTCCCATTTTTGTACCAGGTAAACGCTGAGGCAGCACCGAAATTAAGGCCACGGCCGCTTCGTTCCCACTCCAAGACATTTCCTATCACATCGTGGTAATAAAACCTATCTGTGTGGTTGCGACGTTAAGCCAATTGTAAAACATGAGAAGATATTATTGAAATATACTAAAACCCGCACTATCGTATTTCTTTCTTAATACTACATCGTTTTCTTGCTAAAATTCAACTGGTCTCTTAAGGAACCTACCATGCACAATCTCAACTTTGCGTGTAGCTTTTATATTTTCAAATATGATTTTAATATAAGAAAACGAATGTTGTGGACATTTTGTACTGAAAGTGACATTTCAAGCTAACAGCATAATGCCCACATCTGAAGTGGATTAAGATATTTAAAGGAGATAAATTAAATGAAATGAAATGGCGTAAGGCTTTTAGTGCCGGGAGTGTCCGAGGACATGTCGGCTCGCCAGGTGCGGGTCTTTCGATTTGACGCCCGTAGACGACCTGCACGTCGTGATGATGAAGACAACACATACACCCAGTCCCCGTGCCAGATAAATCAACCAATGATGGTTAAAATTCCCCACCCTGACGGGAATCGAACCCGGGACCTCTGTGACCAAAGGCTAGCATGCTAACCATTTAGCCATCGAGCCGGACTTTAAAGGAGAGATGATATATGTTAAGCACAGTGGTCGTAATTGCAGTAATGTTTTAAAGGTGTAAAGGACACTCGTTGAAATTTCCTTTGGATTGGTGACTATTAGTTATACAAGATTCAAAGATAATATGCTGGTGATGTTTTTCTGTATTTCATTGACATCACTGTGAATGAAATATAATCTATTAATGATATCAAGAAAGTGAAACGTTCTCTATCCAGTTATTTAAACCCAATTTAATGCAAGTCACATTAGAGAAAGGTACACTTGAACATTCTATTATCGTAATATCTCTGTAACCTAACACAATTTCACCTATCGCGTCATATAAGGCCAAGCGATTAAAATTTTACAGCTTCAGTCGGCAGCTGGAGTGATATTTGGAGGTAATAAAGACTGTAATTTTCAATTTTCTGTCACCTTTGATTCGAAATATGTCAACTGAGTATGTTTCCTAATTTGAATAAATGTTTAATAATTAAAATTATTTCAGATTCGCATACAAGTAATAATAAACAAATTATAATCGAGATTTTTTACAATTCTTTACGTCACACCGACATAGATAGATCTTATGACGACGATGGGATAGGAAAGGCCTGTGGGAAGGAGGCGACCATAGCCTTAATTAAGGAACAGCCCCAGCATTCGCCTGGTGTGAAAATGGGAAACCACGGAAAACCACGATCAGGGCTGACGACAGAGGGCCTCGAACCCATTATCTCCCAGATGCAAGCTCATAGGTGCGCGCCCCTAACCGCACGGCCAACTCGCCCGAGAATAATGGAGATTTATATGATTATTAACTTAATGAGGGTAACGGAATTGCTCCTTCCAGCTACAAACTATGTTTTAACGAAGTTATCATTTGGGCTATAAGCAGGTTACTAGCTCCCTACCATTTCAATTTATTTTCATCAACACTTTTCCGTTTTAATAGTAAAGATAAGCAGTCTATTGCATATAATATAGGCCTAAGTGAACTCAGTCTCCTCAGTTGTCTTCGCGATGTTTAATAATTATCCTTCGAGAATCTCATAAGTAGTACTAAATGTTCTATGACAGGGCCAGGAATGGAACCCGAGCAGGAAGCTGAAGCTGATATGTTAAACCTTACTGGGTTATGTAGTCACATCCTAGTTTGAAAACCATGGGCAACGGCTGAGTGGCCTAGTAAGTAGTCATGAGAGTGGGGATACCAGTTGGTACAGAATGGGAGTGGGCATCTCGGACCTATTCTGAGTCATGGCCTTCCTTGTGCTCAGGTGGCTAGGGCTATACAATCCACTGGTGGTTCCTAGCCCGTTAGAGGGGAGATCATCACCTGGACTATGTGTAAGTACGGTAGCATCTTGCTTCATGAATTTACCGAGCTCAGAACAATTTAAGCAAGCCTCGGAATTATGAGAGTAACAGAGTCCCACTCCCATTTGACAGGCGAGAGACTCCTTGGAAACAACTTGGCGAACGAAGTGGAATTCGATGGGGAGCTGTAAATATTAGTGGGGCTTATGGAAGAAAAAAAAGAGGAACTGGCTGAGTCAGCAAAGAGGATGCGTCTGGATGTGGTAGGAGTAAGTGATATTCGGGTAAGGGGAGATAAAGAGGAAGAGATAGGAGATTATAAAGTGAACTTGACGGGTGTTAAAAAGTGAAGGGCAGAGTATGGGGTAGGGCTGATCATCAGGAATATTATTGCAACGCAACGTACTTTCTGTTAGGCACGAAAATGAACGAATGATGTGGGTAGATTTGGCAGTTGGCGGAATTAGGACGAGAATTTTCTCAGCGTATCCACCAAGTGAGGGTACAGATGACGATGAAATTAACAAGTTTTATGAAGCATTGAGTGACATCGTAGTCAGGGCCAACAGCAAGTCTAGCATAATGCTAATGGATGATTTCAATGCGAGAGTTGGTAATAGAACTGAAGGATACGAAAGGGTGGTCGGTAAATGTGATGAAGATATGGAAGCTAATACGATTGGGAAGCGTTTACTGGACTTTTGTGCAAGTATGAGTTTAGCAGTTACGAATACATTCTTCATGAATAAGGCTATTCACCGCTACACATAGGAGGCTAGGGGTACCAGATCCAAAATAGACTATATCTTAACCGAGTTCGAATTCAGGAAATCTGTTAGGAATGTACGGGTTTTCGGGGATTTTTCGATGAAACAGACCACTTAGTGAACTAAGTATCTCTAAACCTAGGATGGAGAACGCGATATCTGTCTGCAAACGAATAAGGATAGAAAATCTCGAGGCCGAGGAAATTAGGCAGACGTACATGGGTATAATTAGTAGGGAGTTCCGAACAGTGGACAGTAAGCAGGATCAAGATATAGAAAGAGAATGGGTGGTATAAAGGGATGCTGTAGAAGCAACGGCAAGGAATGCAGTTCACTACATATCTGAACACCATGCTCTTCATCTCAGCTGCTTACCACGTGATTCAGACGTCACATTCTGGAACAATCTCGATTCTCGATATGTTCTTGTAGTAAAGATAGGAAAAAAGCAAACATATTGGTGGAATGATGAAGTGGTAGAGATTAGTAAACGTGAAAATAAGGCCTATCAGACATGGATCCAAAGAAGGGCTGTGGCAGACAGGGAATTGAAAGAAACAGACCGAAACAAATAGTTGTTTAATCCAAAAAGAAGTCGTAGGCAGATTTTGATAATAACCTGGAAATGCTAGGTCAAGCAGCAGGGAAACCTTTCTGGACAGTAATAAAGAATATTAGGAAGGGAGGGTAAAACGAAATGAACAGTGTTTTGGGACATTCAGTTGAACTCATAATAGATCCCAGGGTATCACTGGACAGGTGGAGGGAATCATTTGAAAATCTTCTCGCCGTAAAAGGAAATCTTCATGGTGGTGTCGCCAACAACGGAGCTGATGGGGAGGAGGAAAATGGTGTTGGTGAAATTACGCTTGAGGAAGTGGAAACTCCATCGCCATAAAGCAGCAGGAATAGATAGAATTAGACCTAAAATGGTGAAGTTTAGTGGAAAGGCAAGTATGAAAATGCTTCACAGAATAGTAAGATTAACATGGAGTGTTGGTAAGGTAACTCTAGATTGGACAAAAGCAGTAATTGCACCAATCTATAAGCAAGGGAACAAGAAGGATTGCAACAACTATCGAGCTATCTCGTTGCTTAGTGTACCAGGCAAAGTATTCACTGGCATCTTGGAAGGGAGTGTGCGATCAGTCGTTGACAGGAAGTTGGATGAAAATTAGTGTGGTTTCAGACCACAGAGAGGCTGTCAGGAACAGATTCTCAGTATGCGCCAGGTAATTGAACAATGCTACGAGAGGAATAGACTTTAGGTTTATGTTTCGTAGATCTAGAGAAAGCATAGGACAGGGTACCGAGGGAAAACATGTACGCCATACTGAGGGACTATGGGATTAAGGGTAGATGATTAAAATCAATCAAATGCATTTACGTTGACAATTGGGTTGCAGTGCGAATTGATTTCAGAATGAGTTCTTGGTTCAGGGTACTTACAGAGGTTAAACAAGTCTGTAATCTTTCACCTTGGCTGTTCGTAGTTTACATGGATCATCTTCAGAATGGTATAAAGAGGCAGGGAGGGATTCAGTTAGGTGGAAATATAGTAAGCAGTCTGGCCAATGCTGACGATTTCGTCTTAATCGCAGATTGTGCCTAAAGCTTCCAACTTGAAAATAGGTGCAATGAGTATGGTATGAAAATTAGCCTCTCGAAGACTAAATTGATGTCAGTAGGTAAGAAATTCAACAGAATTGAATGCCAGATTGGTGATACCAAGCTAGTAGAGGCAAGACAGATAATTTTAAGTATTTAAGTTGTGTGTTCACCCAGGGTGGTAATATAATAAGAGAGATTGAATCAAGGTGCAGTAAAGCAAATGCAGTGAGCTCGCAGTTGCCATCAACAGTATTCTGTAAAAAAGAAGTCACCTCCCGGACCAAATTATCTTTACATCGGTTTCTTTTCAGAACAAATGTGCTTTACGGGAGCGAAAGCTTGGTGGATTCAGAATATCTTATTCATAAGTTAGAAGTAACAGACATGAAATTAGCAAGAATTATTGCTGGTACAAGTAGGTGGGAACAATGGCAGGAGGGTACTCGGAATGAGGAAATAAAGGCTAAGTTAGGAATGAACTCGATGGATGAAGCTGTACGCATTAACCAGCTTCGGTGGTTGGGTCATGTAAGGCGAATGGAGTAGGATAATTTACCTAGGAAAATAATGGACTCAGTTATGGAGGGTAAGAGAAGCAGAGAGAAACCAAGACGACGATGGTTAGAGTCAGTTTCTAACGATTTAAAGGTAAGAGGTATAGAACTAAATGAGGCCACAGCACTAGTTGCAAACAGAGGATTATAGCGACATTTAGTAAAGTCATAGCTTCATAAATTCCCATAAATTCCCACACACGGTATGCCTTACAAGGACAGAGTCAGTCTGTAACAGCCACACGATATTATCAAAAATACGAAAATAAATTTCTAAATATCTCGAAGTTTTCTAGTCGGATAACAGTAACAAGCCTTTGGAGTAAAATACCTGATACGTTATTCCTTCCTAGTAAACGAATAAGTTCATTATTATTATTATTATTATTGGCTTCCTTTGTAAAATGTTGCCTTATTATGTCACGCATACCCAGGGCAGTTTACACAAGCATAAAAGAAGATGGCACATAAAGGATTAAATATCTACCGAGTGTGGACATGCACCTCACGACCTGTACCTCCTAGCTCATGGAACGACAACTCGTCAGCCTGCTCGGCAATTCTCTTTGTATAGGTTGCAATTTTTAACCAAATATTTTTATTCTTATTTTTGTAAAACATTCGTATTCGTTACCGTTTCTGTAGTTTATAAAAGTTTCGAAAGCTATACTGTTTTAACACATTCTCCAACTTAAATCAATTTACTTCCGAAGGGCATAAAATCCATATAATTATCAGTGGATAAAGTAGCACTCTTTTTTATTACAATGTTCTCTCTGTTCATTGAATGAAGGTGGGATATGAAAATATAATTGTGTGAGTCAGAGAAGCGGCATTTAAACCTGCTTTGTACTGCTACACGAGCTAAAGAAATTGCTCTCTGTTATGTGTACATACGAAGCACTGAATTAATTTTAAATGTGAAGATATAATAACATTCAGAAACGTGTTTCTAAATGTATTTCTCATTCAATGCGAGAGCTTTGTTAACGAGAGGGGAATTCAAATATCATTAAATGTAGACAGAGGCTATGAGCATGAAGTACTAGTTAGTCCAGGCTCCGTTGTTATGGGTATGTTTTGAAATTTGGGGCATGGTGGTCAGCAAATGTGTATGTTTGCTATGCGTACTTTGTTTTTAACGTTCCACTAACACATCGAAGGTTTTAGGCGAGACAAGGATGGGTCAGTTATAGGCTTCATTTGTAGAAACGCTGAATTGCATCACGTCAGTATTTATATCCATCACCAAGAGAGCTGCGCGATGGTGGATTCACACTTCATGGCCTGAAGATTTTATTAGGGCGTTTCCAGTGTTCACATCAGGAAAATACTGAGGCTGTACATTAATTAAGGCCATGGTCGCTTCCTTCCCAGTTCTTGCTATGGCCTATCCCATAGTCGCCATCCTTTTCCTAGATTCGAACTACAACTGAATTTGTCATTGTGACAATGGCGGTTTTGGCGACCTTGGTCGGACGTTTACTACCAAGTCACACAGCTGCCACGCCTTTATCTTGATCACAGAAATCGAGCCTCCAACCCACTCCCTGCATAGCCTACTCGTAATTAAAGTCGATGGTAAAATGAGGTTATGGTTCAAAATAATTAAAGCAGTATTATTTCCTAGGTTTTATGCCACTGTAATTATAGAACACCTACTGAAACATAAACTTTTCAGGATGGGATTCACTAAATTAGAAATCACGAAAACAAGAAGTTCGTCTTGCGCCTATGAATTTCTTGTAACACGGTCTGCATAGAAATCCTGCTTATACGTCTATCGTAAGTTTTCACGCAGGGAATATGATATAAGAATGAGCTCTCAATGTGAAAATGTTTGATATAGGGTACCATTTCATATAGTTCCCAGTGTGACTTTTCTCAGGATGGTCGTTAAGTGAGAGAAGGGAAATATCATTACGATTAAAACTTCATCTGTTTTATTAATCTAATTAATTTCAGTATGACCCACTCAATGCACACACACACACACACACACACACACACACACACATATATATATATGCCCACCCAATTCTATTTATCCATGAATGGCCACATTCGCAAATGGCTGTCTCTTTACACAGTAGGCGGTACGGCCCGTTGCTGTACCTGAGGCGCTAATCTTTATTTTCCCTTCAATCAATCAATCAATCAATCAATCAATCAATCAATCAATCAATCAATCAATCAATCAATCAATCAATCAATCAATCAATCAATCAATCAATCAATCAATCAATCGCTACTGATCTGCATTTGGGCAGCCGCCCAGGTAGCATATTCCCTATCTGTTGTTTTCATAGCCTTTTCTTAAATGATTGCAAAGAAATTGGAAATTTATTGAACATCTCCCATGGTAAGTTATGCCAATCTCTATCCCCCTTCGTCTAAACGAACATTTGCCCCAATTTTTCCTCTTGAATTCCAACTTTATCTTCATATTGCGATCCTTCCTACTTTTAAAGACACCACTCACACTTATTCGTTTAATGATGTCCTCCCACGCCGTCTCTCCACTGTCAGCTCGGAACATACCACTTAGTCGAGCAGCTCGTCTCCTATCTCCGAAGTCTTTCCCCACGTCCAGTAACCTCATACAACAACTGTATGTAGACCGCTGGATCTTAACTCAGGGCTACGGGCTATACAACACACGATGAATGTTCGTAGGTTCGACACCACAGACAGTCCAGTAATTCAAATAGTCACATGCAGTGAACAACTAAAGAACTAAACAGTATTCAAGAGCAGGACGATACTCAGAACAGCGAACCTTAACACAGGTCCAGTTTACCCTTACACTCTCGATAGCGGCTTCCCTCGCCGAGCCTCAGTCCACAGATACGGTATACACGAACACACAGTACAGTCTTCCGTTCCTTCGCCTCCAGATCACCCACGCACTGGTCTCTCCGACACCACAACAGCTCCTCGTTCAGACCTCAGTGGGAAATAAGCAACAGTCAACACATCTGTCGCTCTTAGCTCAGACACCGAACCCCAATACACTGAGTCTCACACTGACTCCACCACGGAGTCCAACTCTCACTCTAGCTCCACCACGGAGCCTCACTCCGACCGACTGTACGCGGCTAGTCTTCCTTTTCATAATTCGGGTGATTTGAGCCAGAAACTTCGCGAGGTGGCAAGAGGCAGAACATTCCCGTTCAATCTCCAAGAAACTCACAGGTAAGACGACCGACGAGAACAATTCACGGGAAGGCCGGCCCCACCCCACAAGCTGGCTTCGAAATCTCCAGTCATCTGAGTTACCAGCCCCTTCCTGAAAGTACCGTAAGGGCCACCACGGGGCTGGCACGTAACAAAAAGTATTCCTTAAATCAGCATTAATTTGCGATCAACTGGTGGGGTGATAGTAACTACGAGTAGACACAACACAGTCTCATTTTCAGGACTGCTCTGCTGTACGAAGTGACAGTTGGGCATTATTACGATATCAAATTGAAAAACCATAAGAATAGAGAGGATAATTCCTGGTAAGTGCTGGACAATTAGGAGGGCAACGTAACTGGAGAGATGGCCGCAGTAATGCAATAATGAACTTATAAAGAACATCTAGTGTGAACGAGGGAGAGTGATACCATACTGTGCCCTTTTAAAGGCACCCAATGCGGTAGTCTTCTTTCTTGATATGTACGCCGGCTGCTCCTGTAAATAATGACATTTAAAAAATACCTACAGCCTCATGTAGACTCTTCTTCCTCAGGGGTGGTGCGTCCTTGGATCCCTCGGGTTGATGGGCCACACGTCGATCGGGGGGTGAGGAAATGAAAGATGCGGTAAACTAAACTATTAAATGACGGTACCCAAAGACTGAATTAAAATTGAAATAAATAAAATGGTTTATTTAACAAAATTTTGCAAAGTGTGAAATTGAAAGTAAAATGGTGTGAAATAAAGTAATATGAAATGAAATTAAAATTTATAAGCATAAAAAGATCTGCATTACAATAAGTTAATTATCTGCCTTAATAAATTTCGACTGAAGGTCGATCAGATTTTAAATATAATGGAGTACATCGAACCACTGCCTCCATGACGATGACGTGACCACATTTGAAACACTGGTCGGAAAAGTAGCCTCATTTGAATAAATGATTTACAATACCTTGGAAAATGTCCTCTCAAAATAAATTCAGTAATTAATTAATTAATTAATTTATTTATCCAATTGACATTGACTTTAAGGTGTCTATCAAATATTTACCTCATATTCAAATTTAGTTGGGAAACACCCAACTCTAAAATAATAGTATAATGCACTAACCATGTGTGACAATAAAAAGAGAGAAAAACAAAACAACCATGAACATGGTACTTTATCCGTTATATAACCTTTGCCACATATTTAAACTACTCGTGGCTGTAAACAAGAAAATTTATTGAACTGAACATCTAAGTGCTACCACCACTCATTTAGTTATTTAAACCTTACTTACTTAACTGTGATAGTCTGGACGCTTAAAGTACTTAAATTAATTAGGCCAAGTGCCTCAAGTTTACATCTCAAATGAAAGCGATCCCTTTACATCGTTAACTTTACCTAGCTTGCCGCTGTCTGCGTTTTCATTGTGAATGCATATTTGTGTGGTACCAACTCTAGATGGAGGCAGATCCCATCGTATTTATGTGACTCATTTGCGGCATTTGTGATACAACTGCTTATTAAAGATTGCTTCATTTGCCTAACTGAAATGTAGTGGATTTATAAGGCTTGGTGATTACTGACTGTCTTCTGGTATGAGCATACCACTACTATGGTTTTGACTATGAACTAATCGATGATCTCTTACCCTAACACATGAAATCTTATTTACATAAATGAATATGTCAATGGAGAAACACTGCTCCCAAGAAATACTGAAATTAAGATAACCTGACTACACCTATTTACCTTCCTAAATTAAATACAAACACTATTCACGTATCAGATTTTCAAATAATACGGTGACAAAATATATACACAGAAATGATATCATAATAAAAATCTAGATCCCAATAATCGCTGCTTAATAAAATTTAAAATAAAAAATGCGCAAAGTCGAAATATAAAATATTACACTGATTTAAGTAGCAAAATTATGTGAATTTGATGGCAATCTTCTAACCTCAGACTAAATTGTCTGGACATGACCCTATTCAATCTTTACGGACAATAATTATTGGTATTACATGTCATCAATGATTATACATGACTGTCGAAACACACATTGATCGGTCGCTCTGTTCACAATTTACCTCGGACTCTAAATTGCATATTTCCGAGCATTTATTTTCGCTGGAAGCTATTTGAAACAATGCAGGCTTTCCGCCTACAACCATTACACATGTCGTCCCATATTTAACACTCTCGGTTAAATTATTCATCTGTTAATATTATTTATTCATCAATATTCTCGACGTAGTAACTCATAATACGGCCTCGCTCGTATCCGGCGGGCGAAATAACTGTGTCGTTCACACATCCATTTTTACGACATTATTCTTGACATGGTCCAAATATCACATTTTCCATTTTCTCAGCGCAGAACATCAGGGATATTACTATTACTTTGCTCGTTATTTTGTTCATCTACCGTTTCACATATTATGAAATATCAGAGCAAACTTATCAATGGCTTCCTGTCACTAATTATTTAACTGAAATAACGAGATTGCCTCTCAAAAACACGGCTATCGAAATGTGTAACCACGTTACATATTGAAGGAATTAACTTTCGCGTATCAACCATACCGTCGCTAAGTACAAAGTATGAGAGCTACCGGAAATAGTCATCTGAATAATGATTACATAACATGAAATAATAAACTGAATGCGCTAGCAGCAAAAGTAAACATTTAAACTAACATGGCGGCATCTACAAAATCAAAACGTCAACAAAAATATAACGCTCATTACCATGTTATTATTATTATCATCACTTTAAAAATCTGCACTACACCGTATGTCAATTTCTTAGTAAAATAGGATTCTCATATGTCAAAATGATTTACTCCAAAATGATCCAGAAATAATATGAAAAACATTTAACTTAAGAAAACTGCGCAAATAATACTCGCTAACACTTATTTATTATTATTGTTATTATTATTATTATTATTATTATTATTATTATTATTATTGTTGTTGTTGTCATAATTTCACAATTACAATTATTGTGACACTATGGCATATATATTCGGAATCGCGAAATATAACTGTCGTAGTCTCAAGTTTAAATCAAAAACGGAAATGATATCAAACTACAATTAATATCATCCGACCCGTGAATTATTTACAATCCTATCTAAAATTCTAAACTACATTTTTGATCATCGATTGTCTATAGTCCTACCTATTTACATATTTACATTCTGCTCATTTACCTTATTTGTGCTGGAGGCAGGTCAGATCACCCTCCGGACTCCGTCATGATGAATTTAGCACTTCATCTTCAAGCTGATGGGGTTATCCAAGAGGTCACACACGCAAACTTGATGCATTTTTACAATAGCGTTGCACACGTTGATATTTATAATTAGCACTCGCATTTTTATCACTCCTACGAAGAATATTCAACGACACTGCATTGAGCACCTGACGTGAAGTTGAAAGTCTGGACTCCGCTACCTGCCTAGCCTCCTGCTATCGCCTCCTTCACCCCTCTCAGTTTGTTTGTGTAAAGGATTATTGGTTATTCACCTTCTCTGACCATAACACTGAATTCAAGGTCTTAGTGCGGCAGCATTCCACTTGTGAAAACAAAGTTTTTCTCCCTGTAACTAGCTTGACTAATTCTGCTCCCAAATATCTCACTTGCAATAATAGTTCTATTAGAGTGTGGAAAAATTTAAATGTAATGTTCCCGATGATGTGGAGAATTTTATAATAATCGTTCTCCAAAATATGACTTTTCCACAAAATATACAAGCTACACATGAACTAGGGAAAATGTTATGCAGCTACGTGTTACGAAGAAATTCATTGTTCATTCCGGTCCTAGCATGTAATAAGTTCATTCAAGGCAAGTGTTGAAAATATCACTAACATTGTCACTTGTTAATTTAATTGCCTGATTATCTCTGCATAAAGTAAAGTTGAATAAAAGTCTGTCAAAGTGTTCATTTCGGCTAAGATATTACTCATACAAGTAAATACATTACTCACTCGGATGCCAACAACTGTATAAGACACTGAAGATTCTTACAAGACTGCGAATTCTCACAGGACTGCGATTCACCGCAAGACTGAGAATTCTGACGCGACTGAAGATTTCTACGAGACTGAAGATCACCACACTGGTGTCGTCGTTTTTGTAAACAGTCCTCCCCCACTTCGAAAATAGTTCTGTGGAAGGGATGTGGCGTAATAATCCTGCACTTGGGACCGATTTATCATACGTCCGTAGGTTAGAATTTTAGGAAATATGTTCTCAACATTCCTAATTTTGGTCCGATTTACGTGTTATATTGCGTTATGAGAAACGATCACAGGTTAATTTATACGACGGCGAGCGTCACTGGCTCTATTTTCTGTAAGAGTATGGCGCCTTCCCGCCATGACTGTTCATTTCCTGGGCGATACCACTCTCCATGTAAAATTGAAAATTTCTTATTTAACCACTGATTAACCACACTTTTGCACTGATAAGTCCTCAAATATTGTTTGGAAGTCAGGACACAATCTTTCACAGCTACTTCGGGCACCAAATCGCGGAATACTAGCTGTAGATTCCCGCTATGACAAGACATTAAAATTTGCAATTTTGTGATTGGCTGAGACGTTTGCGCTTTTAGTAGTTTGGATTCTTCCATTTTCTGCCAAGGGATGACGGGCATTATTCGTTTCTCACTCGCTCTTCTGGCCGGGGCACATTCCGACGTGCGGATTCACGTGGGAACTGGATAGAAAGTTTCCACTTCTCGTCGGCATCATAAAACATAATTGGACGTACCACTCAGGCTAGCTACTTCCTGTTCGTGCCTTAAGACGTTTTCTGTGGATATATTTTCAGTCTGAACGGCGCCTGACTGTTGCTTTGTGAGACTGCAAGCTTTTCCCAGCCTACTGCGGTATTCTCATATGCGAATTATTAAACATTTAATTTATACATTCATTATGCACATTCGCTTATGGGTGCAATACGATGTGAATAGAAGGAGTGTAGGTCACCTTGGTGACTAACTAAGAGTATAAAAGAAGCAGTGATGGCTAGGAGTTAGCATGGTGTATTTCAGTTCAATCTACATTAATCGATTCCCACCTCGGCCACAAATTTGAGGCTCTAAAGAATAGGAAGGGAAACATTTATATTCAGGTTACATAACTGATGGGAGACGTTGTTTCGAAATCTCACAGTGCCAGTGCCAAAGTATACTTATACTTTTTTTTATATTTGCCTTGGCGGACCTGATATTGTGACGAAATAGTGCATGTAAATATTTCTGTATGCTGTATGTAATGATCGGTATCAATTTTTGCACGTAGATTCATCACTTCACATTCAACATACAGGTAAAAATGTACAGCAAGTATAACTAACTAATCTCATTTTGTTACGACTCAGTAATTAGGAATATGTCTCTTGCCCCCTCCCCAAGAGATCATTTAATCTTACCCTTAATCTATATATATAAAGTAACTTGTCCTGACTGACTGACTGACTGACTGACTGACTGATTCATCATCGCCGAGCGGAAACTACTGGACACAATGAAATGAAATTTTGGGCATAGATTCATATTAAGATGTAGGGGCTTGCAAAGAGAGGATTTTTGGATATTCCTTCCCTAAGGGGGTGCAAAAGGGGTTGAAATTTTAAAATGAGTGTATCTATATCTCAAAACTTTAAAAGTTTACCGATTCAAAAATTGGTACTTAGAATCTTCTTCAAAAATAAGGAAATACGGAATTTTTTTTTGTTTTCAGAAAATCCCGATAGGAAGGGTGGACAAGGGTGAAAAATGGGTTGAATGCCTTTAATGAGGCTACTTATATTTCTGAACTTGAAGACATTACAGACCTGAAAATTGGTATTTGGGATCTACTTTGAAAATAAAGAAACGCGTATTTTTTTTGGAAAATCCCATTAATGGGAGGGTGAAAAGGGGGTGAATTTTTAAAATGAGTGCATCTATATCTCAAAACTTTGAAAGTTTGCAGATGTAAATATTGGTATTTAGAATCTTCTTTTAAAATAAGGAAACACGTATTTTTTTGTTTTCAGAAAATCCCAATAGGAGGGGTGAACAACGGTAAAAAAGGGATTGAATGCCTTTAATCAGGATACCGGTACTTATATCTCAGAAACTGAAGATATTACAGACCTGAAAATTGGTACCTTTGATCTCTTTTAAAAATAAAGAAACACGTATATTTTTGTTTATGGGAAATCCAATTAATGGGAGGGTGGAAAGGGGGTGAATTTTTAAAATGAGTGTATCTATATCTCAAAACTTTTAAAGTTTATAGACGTAAAAATTGGTATTTAGAAACTCCTTTAAAATAAAGAAACAAGTATTTTCTTGTTTTCGGAAAATCCCAATGGGAAGGGTGGAAAAGGGGAAAAAAGGTTGAATGCCTTTAATGAGGCTACTTATATTTCAGAACCTGAGGAGATTACAGACCTGAAAATTGGTATTTGGGATCTACTTTAAAAATAAAGGAGTAGGTATTTTTTCGTTTTTGGAAAATCCAAATAAGGGGGGGTGAAAAGGGGGGTTAATTTTTAAAATGACTGTGTCAACACCTTAAAACTTTAAAAGTTTACAGATGTACAAATTGGTATTTATAATCTGCTTTAAAAATGAAGGAACATATATCTTTTTTGTTTTCTGTAAATCTCAATAAGAGGGGTGTAAAAGGATGAATAATGGGTTGAATGCCTTTAATGAGGATACATATACCTCAGAAAATGAAGATATTACAGAACTGAAAATTTGTATATGGGATCTCCTTTAAAAATAAAGAGACACGTATTTTTGTTGTTCTTGGAAAAATCCAATTAATGGCCGTTAAACAAGAGTGACAAATTGGGGTGAATTTTTCGAAAGACGATATCTACAGAATATCTGAGAAATGTGAAATGTTACAGACGTAAAAAGTGGGTATTTGTAATTTCCTGCAAATGTAATGAAACATAGGGGATTTGTTTTTGGAAACTCCCCTTAAGGGGAAAGAAGGGGTGAAATTTCAAAATGTGAATTTCTACAGTATATCTCAAAAAACTTAACATGTTACAGAAAGGAAAAATGGTATTTTTTATCTGTATTAAATATAAAGAAACGTGTAATTTTAGTTTACAAAAATACCAATTGGGTGGAAGGGGGGGAAGTGACTGTAAATGGTGTTGATTTCTTTTACATAGGCTACTGATATCTCAAAAATGAAGATGTTACAGACGTGAAATTTGATATGTGGAATCTGCTTTAAAAGTAAAGAAACACGTATTTTCGAAAAATCCAATGGAGAGGGGTGGTGAAAAATTGAAAAATTAATTGACTTAATTGTATGAGAATACATACATGTAATAAAAATAAAGTTGTTACAGACGTGAAAATTGGTGTTTGGATTTCCTTTAAAAACAAATCAAAACGCTTTTTTTTGGGGGGGGGGAACAATCTTGCGGGGCGGGAGTGAAAAGGAGTTGAATTCTTTTCACGAGGACACATAAATCAAAAACTGAATAATTTAGAGTCGTGATAATTGGTATTTCGAAGTCCTTTACCATTAACGAAACAAGTGACCTTTTGCCAAAAAATTCACTTGGGGGGGGGGAGGAGTGTGAAAGGAAGTTTAAAAAAAAGTGAATTATTTTTATGGGGATACTTAAATCTCAAAACTGAAGGTAACAGACGTGAACATTTGTGTGTGGAATCTCCTTTAAACATAAAGAAACATGCTTTCTTTTAATTTTTTTTTTTGGGGGGGGGGTAAATATACTTAACGGCGGTGGGGTGTAAAAGGAGGTGAGGCCAATTGATTTTACTGTTCATATTGTACTTATAAGGAGCCTCCGTTGCTCAGGCGCAGCGCGCCGGCCTCTCACAGCTGGGTTCCGTGGTTCAAATCCCGGTCACTCCATGTGACATTCGTGCTGGACAAAACGTAGGCGGGACAGGTTTTTCTCCGGATACTCCGGTTTCCCTATCATCATTCATTCCAGCAACACTGTCCAATATTTCATTTCATTTGTCATTCGTCGATCATTGCCCCAGAGGAGTGCTTCGGCAGCCGGCACAATTCCTATTGTCGTCGCTAGATGGGGCTTTATTCATTCCTTTCCTGACCCAGTCGAATGACTGGAAACAGCCTGTAGATTTTCGATGTACTTATTCTGATCATAAACCGATCATTTTCAATCTTTACTGGGTTCGATTTCAACAGCCATCTTTTCCTTCGGAGAACGTTCTTAGATTACAGTAGACTGTAGACTCTCCTGGCATATAAATAAAAATTTAAACACATTTGAAATAAACGATAGGAATGAGATTGACCGTCAAATTGTTCACCTCTATAATAAGGTCAATAATGCACGGAAGTATGTCATTCGTATCGCCAGAAATCCCGCACACTTCCCTACGTGCGACAATGGTGCTGGTCACATTGTCAACAATGACAATAGCAGCAGATGTAATTTACCGCCAAGTAGCGGTGTCCTTGCTGTGGTGTTCAGAACATATAATAATAATAATAATAATAATAATAATAATAATAATAATAATAATAATAATAATAATAATAGTAATAATAATAATAATAATGTTCTGGACCGTCGTCAAATTGTGCGGACCGCATTGGAAACGGGTCCTGGCCTGGTAATGACTACGAATACAGTCCGGCCGCGGGTTCTATACCGCCAAGGCACCCAAGACGACACCACGTCGTATCTCCTTCAGGATTTGATCCATACTAAAAATGCTTATAGGAAAAGATGGCAAAGATTTAGGGACCCAACTGACCGCGTGGATTACCTGGACCTAGCCCGGGAAGTACGAAATCGATTGCTGGAAAGAGAGATTGCAAAATGTGAGGAACTATGCCGTAATCTCTCAGAAAACGAGTCAGATCGCGAATTTTGGCGGATTGTCACAGAAGACGAGTCAGATCGCGAATTTCCAAGGATTACATATAAAACGTTAAGCATTCAATTATAAATTTCAGTGTAATACCGCAGCGAAGGACGGGTATCTTGCTAGTAACGTATATATCCAATACACTTCACCCACCTCAACTACCCATAATGTCCTCACCCCATTCCATCTCTTGCACAGGGAGAGGGTGTTGACCGCTATGTGACCCGCAGCACCCTTTCTGGGTGAGGAATAGAAACTTTAAAATCAATTACATTGTGCTGAGTAGTAAATTTCTGCTTAATATCGCCTATTCTGACTAGCCTTGCAGCTCTACATTATTGAGAAGGAGAAGGCTGATCCCCACCATCCGCTGTCCTGAGAATAGTTTTCCATGCCTTTCCATTCTTCTGCACTCAGGCGAATGCCGGGATAGTTCTTAGTATAGGTCACAGCCGCCAACCCCCTCACATTCTCCGAACATCTCCTTCACCGCATCAAATCTCCCTGGCCTGAGGGACGGCGTTACCACCTAGGACATCCACCGTCCCCTACAGGGTAGGGGTAAAAAAGGTTTAGCAGTAATTCACCTGCATACACCCCAGCGTAAGTGGGTAAGGCCTGACACAGTCTAGGAGTCTAGTATCAGGCCTAACGAAACGATGGTTTTGTAGAGCAAACGCCTGAAAAGCTTTACAACTAAATTTTGAAATGCTCTGAAAGTGAAAATGAAATGAAAATCTACAACCTGTTTTCCAGTCATTGACCGGGTCAGGGATGTAATGAATGAAACATAAATAGGCTGTTATTACAATGGGGTCGCCACTCCAACGGTGATTTATTAATGAGTGATAAATGCTATGAAATGATAATAGAATGAAATGAATGGAATGAAAGATGACAGGGAAAACCGGAGTACCCGGAGAAAAACCTGTCCCACCTCCGCCTTGTCCAGCACAAACCTCACATGGAGTGACCAGGATTTGAACCACGGTATCGAGCGGTGAGAGGCCGACGCGCTGCCGTCTGAGCCACGAAGGCTCTGCCTTTGAAATGCTCTATTCATAGATTATCTTTTTTACAAGTTGCTCCATATCGCACCGACACAGATAGGTATTATGACGACTATGGGATAGGAAAGGGCTAGGAGTGGGAAAGAACCAGCCGTGGCCTTGGTTAAGGTACAGCCGCAGCATATTCCTGGTGTGAAACTGGGAAACCACGGAAAACCATCTTCAGGGCAGCCGACAGTGAGGCTCGAACCCACTCTCTCCCGAATGCAAGCTCACAGCTGCGCGACTCTAACGAAATAAACCTTAGACATTCTAATGTGACGTTTTGTAGTGAGTGCACTCGTTTTCAGTAATGAGTACGGTGTATAACATCAGGTTTTCAGCACTTACTTCGTTCCTTCCTGGGGAAGAAAATTACATTATTTCGTCGTGATGGTTATTTATTACTAGAATGTGGTTCAATATCTTTTATCATTCAATTCCTGAAAAGTCATAATTAACCGGGCGAATAGTTAAGATCTGAGTAGAGATATTAGGTACTGTTCTGTGCTTATCTTAAAAACGCGGTGGGAGACACGTTTAAGCTAATTAAGTCTTCCTATACACCCTTCTCAAAGGGCACAAGATTCCGTATGTTTGAATTCATTCAATGTACACAATACACGATCACCGCCGAGTGAGTTGGCGGTGCGGTGAGGAGCGCGCAGCTGTGAGCTTGCATTCGGGAGATAGTGGGTTCGAACCCCAATGTCGGCAGTCCTAAAGATGGTTTCCGTGGTTTCCCATTTTCACACAAAGCAAATTCCGGGGTTGTTCCTTAATTAAGGCCATGTCCGAATCATTCCCACTCCTAGCCCTTTCCTATCCCATCGTCGCCATAAGACCTATCTGCTCGGTGTGACGTAAAGCAACTTGTAAAAAAACACGATCACCTTCAAGATTACTAAATCTCATACTTGCAATTGACACCAGAATGTAAGTCATACTTCCCCCAAATCTCTCCGAAATCTGTTTTAAGTATTATAAATAAGCCGGGTAGTACTGGAACACGTAAATATTTGGACAATCTGCTGAGTAGTTTCATATAGTTTTGTAAAATGAGTATAAAATTACAATTAGCGCGGTGGCCCTGTAATAACTCCTACCTGGTTGGGTAACGTATTTCGTGTTTGTTGTTCCATTGCTTTTATAGTAAAAGAAAATTTGATTTTATTATATGAGAGTTGGTTTACGCTAACTTCAGTAGTTCGATCGTATCAAAGTGACGTTATTTTTTAGGTACGGTATTCTACAAATTGCGTTACTCAAATGTTTTCTACCTACAGTTCAATCAGCTCTAACTCTCTCTGCACGACGAGTTCATAAATCATAATTGCATCGAGTGAGGAAGGGAATAAGATAACAAAATATATACAATATACTCACTGAACTCTGTGTGATTGAAATAAGGCTTGTCTTCTCAATCATCGGACACGCTGTTAATAAACTCATATGAACTGTGGAATAGTACTTATTTACATTAATATTCGAGTTTTCTTATTTTATTCATGCATGCACGGTTTCAATCGTGCATCTGCATCGTCATAATTCCAACAAGAAGGCTTAGGAACAGTAAGTGGAAGCTTGATGTCTGATCCGTGGCGAGCAAATCCTATTTTAACAAGACTCACTGGGCATTCTCGCCAACGTCAGATGTATTTTTGTCCTCGTCACTGTTCCATTTCCTATCGCTAGAATCGTCTGCAGGGATTTGCAGTGATCAGGCAACACATTTCCTAACCTTCAAGAAATTCATACCTCGGTCGAATCAGAGTGGCGTTATTTTTTAGGTACGGTATTTTACAAATTGCGTTACTCAAATGTTTTCTACGTACAGTTCAATCAGCTCTAACTCTCTCTGCACGATGAGTCAATAAAGCATAATAACATCGAGTCAGGAGGGGAAGATAATAACACAACATACACAACCATATACTGTACTCACTAAACTCTCACATACCGAATTTAAAATATTAAGTAATGAGTGAATAACAACATCAATCAACAATCAGTCAACTCAGTGAATTTATATAACGTCTAACCTTCATTACAACATTATGGCGACATGTTACACAATGTACTGAATAAATATATAGACTAAAACTATTGTTCTTTGTTTTTCTTTCCTTCAATTTGCTTTACGTCGCACCGAAAGAGATAGGTCTTATAGCGAAGATGGAATACATTTTATCGTTGACTTCTACATCTGGTAAGTGATCCTCGAAGTAGAAATTCCAATAGCTGTGGAAATAAGGGCAATATTCTCGGATAAATTCTCGTAAGTCGGCGTTCCTTCAACACACACTCAACCACTTATTCCCTAAATAAGAAGAGGTTAATACTACTTGCTTCATAGAGATTCGTGGAAGTCAACCAATCATAATTTAATTACCTGCAACAAACATAATTTAGAAAGTATTGCGTATTGCAGTCGGAGTGGGACTGAATTTCAGAAGGTTCAAAATCACACACTCTTTCCGAAGCTTAAAAATATTAAATATCACTAATATATAACTCATTGAAAAATAACACTTGCCAGGCGTTGGTACTATTCAATCACTGGTGATAACTAGGGATTTGAATTTCTTTTAAACTTCATATTAATAAGTACCGAAAATTGAATTTAAACAGCTTAAGACCCAAGTGAAAAGGAATTTCTCACCTAATCTGAAAGTTACCGGGCGAGTTGGCCGTGCAGTCAGGCTCACGCGTCTGTGAGTTTGCATCCGGGAGATAGTGGGTTCGAATCCCACTGTCGGCAGCCCTGAAGTTGGTTTTCCGTGGTTTCCCATTTTCACACCAGGCAAATGCTGGGGCTGTACGTTAATTAAGGCCACGGCCGCTTCCTTCCAACTCCGAGGTCTTTTCTATCCCATCGTCGCCATAAGACCTATCTGTGTCAGTGCGACGTAAAGCCACTAGCAAAAAAAAAATGTCAAAGTTGATACAAAGTACACAGTAATGTAATGGAAGTCTGGAGTCATAGTATTAGGAAGGATGCTAGAGTATGATTGAAGGGAGGATAAGGATAGACAGCTTACATTATTTACCTTTGGGGAAGGTGGGTCTTGCCTTAGGTTGTGTACCGCATTCGTATGGAGAAAAGGACGCAAATGGAATATCAAAAATCCTTCAAAAGAATAACACCTCTACTCTTGCTTGGTTCCTACGGCCCCATATTCTCATCTTATTTCTTGGAGAAGAAGCCATGGATTCACTGCAGGTGCAATGGTGTTGACGCTGTGCTATCGAATTTCGATACCTCCCAGCGAGAAAACAGGTCGGATAAAAGCAATACGTTCTCTGTTTGTTGTTGGGATGAGGCTAGATCTGTCCCCAAACGTGGGGAGTATTGACACCACGTCAGCTATCACAGGAGCACCTACGTATAAACATATAATGATAACCAGTATGTCTAATTGAAGTAGTATGAGAGTGATACAATGTTCTGGATTTATTGATCCAAGATTTCCCGTGAAACTTATATCAATAAAGCGACAAATTTTGTAACATCCATCTACTG